>NC_057812.1:484071304-484189116 GCF_018294505.1 Triticum aestivum
TTTTTCTCCGGGGATCCCCACCCCACCGCCCAATGAACGCCCCCCAACCGCCGGTGACTGCCAACCAGAGGTCTCACGACTTCGAATACCCACCGACCACTAATTTATTACCATTTCTGTCCTTCATATATGCACTGACGGGTGGGCCCTATGGTAATGTGCGCTACTGAATGTGGACCATTTGACTGGTCAATTGATCGTGTTATCTACAAATTACGGAGTTGTATGGTGAGCCAGTGATAGTATGATCACCCTAAAATGTACTCCTATTTTATTAACATAGTACAGACTCAAACTACCATTTCTTTCTTTCATATACGGGCTGACAGGTGGGCCCCATGGTTACGCGCCCCGATGGTGCAACACTAGTTGCGCCGGATGGAACGTTTGACTGGTCAATTTATTGTGTCATCAACAAAATACGGAGTTGTACGGGTGAGCCAGTGACCGTATAATCATGATATGTATTTGTTTAACATGGTACAGACGCAAGGGCTCATAGATACGCGCAAGCACTCACCGCTATAAGCGCGCACATGCGAACCCTACCCCTATGAGCACCTTCGAGAGAGTGGGCCAGCATATATGATCTTGAGATTTTACGAAGTCACCATGGGTGCCTCGTAGTCGAGTGGAACGTCTCCTCCCACTGAACGTACGTCGCTGGAAAATACTGAAATTAACACAAGATAAATGTGAGCATCGGGACTTTAACCTTGGTGGGCTCGAAAAACCACTGTCCTCTAACCATCCAACCACATGTTGGTTAGAACGACAAAATGTATGTGGTGACCGTGATGAGCTTATTATGAAGTCCAGTGACCATATCGTGCTTTCGCTTCAAATACAATGACCGTAACTGTCGTCAACAAAATACGGAGCACGCATCAAATGCAAAGTCTGTTAGTATCATCAACAAAATATGGAGACGTATCGTGAGCTAGATACCGTTGTACTATTGTATATGCTTATTTTCTTAGTGGTCGATTGCGTGTGTGGTGTGGTGGGCACATCATTTCTAGTTGTGGTGGGTCAACATGAAGACTCATGGGTCGGTTCCATCCTGTGCCACATATAGGTTGGACCGAGACATGTTATACGAAGACCCATGTGTAGGACTCGGCATACAACACGAAGCTACCAGAGTCACGGAGGACTCTATCCCCACTGGTGATAAGCCGACTATATATGATCTGTAACCCTAGGCCCTTAGTATGTTATACAAGCTTGGGGGCTAGTTCGTCGATAGTATACACACACGCACAATGCCTGGTAATCACGTGTACTTTGTACACACCCCTATCACTAATATACAGTACCAGGAGTAGGCTCTTTCTTCAACTGCAATTGAATTCTAGCATGTGCATGTGTTTTTTTCATATTATCGATCCATAGAGTGAGAGCGGTTTGAAATACAGGCAATGGATGCTTTTGCAATTCATATATAAACATTAATTAGTGCACTCCATGTTGTTAGTGTGAAGCACTTTATACATTTGTCACTTGCATGGATACATTCCAAATTGCTAGCTACGAAATAAAATACATGTCGAATTCAACATAAAGGGGGTTTCGAAGATTCGAATTCATAGGGAGTGCATTCATCAATTTGAACCCGAGATAATGGCATTTGTAAATCAGATGTAAAAGGGGGCATCAATCTTTGTTGTGAGTTTGAACATTCTATATATATTCATACGCATGTCTAACTTTTTTTGCAACCAAGGAGATTATATCTGAACCATGCATGAACTGAGGTAAGTTGCATATTTTTTAATATATATACTCGTGTACAATGTATATTCAAATGTACCCCCTCCATTCCAAAATAATCATAGCTTTAGGATTTTCAAGAGTAAAGATTTGTGAAGTTTGACAAATCCTGAAAGTTCAATTCAAGAGAACCGAAAACGTTAATGCTTCTGCTCCCAAATATTGAACGAAGCGCCAAATAGGCCTCTGGTCACCTGAAACCGCGCGAGACTAATGTTTTGGTGGTAGGAAATTACTGTCCTGACTCTGGCCCATGTAGCCTATCGGCCCGATGTCCAAAGGTCTAAACCAGGGTAGGTTTGTAACTTCACCAAGACGCGAGAGAAGCATTCATATGCCGTGGGCGCCTACCCATGCGCTCGGCCGAAATCTATCCCGCCCACATTTGGGACACCTGACATGACTGTCCTACCCCCAGCCCGCAATATGTCCGAAATTTTAGATGGGGGGAAAGTTGTAACTTTCCCCAAATTTCAAACAAGCACGTCTCAAACCGAAACATTGTTCCCCCTTAGTTCCCCGCCTCCCTCCGCTTCCCCATTCATACTCCATGGGCGCGAAAACACCCTCTCCACCAGCCGCGAAACCCCAGCCTCCTCCGTCCTCCACCCCATAGCGGCCAATTCACTGCCGCCCTCCTCCATCACGCCGGAGCCGGTACCCCGACGTCGTCGTCCAACGCAACCGCAACCCCAACGCCTTCAAGGACTAAACAGCTGAAGCCGAGGCAGAGCTGCCTCCACGACACCGACGCCGACGTGCGCCGTACCAGAACCACTCCGACCACGCCATCCTGCGCCTCACTGCTGCGGCTCCACTATCGCAACCGTCCACCGCACCGGAGCTGTTCCCGCTACACCGTCGTTCGCCGCCTCGGATCTGCTTCCCTGCCACCGATAGACGGCCACCGCACCACACTCAACAACTTGGCCATGGGTTCGTCCAAGGCTGCACCATCCTCCACAACTTCTGGTTTCCGGTGAACAACAAGAAGATCGTCGGAAAAACAAAAGGAGGACACATCACTGCCAGCAGAAAGAGGTACTCCTCTTCCCTTATTCATGCAAATCTTATGTCTCCGCTCACACCGTATTCATCCCACGAAAGAAACTAGTTGAGCGCTTCTTACTGCATCTTCTTCGTGATACTAAATGCACAAGGTTTCCTCCCTTTTACTATTTCACCTTTGCTAGAGGTCAGTAGCCCGCCTGGATTTTAATTCAGGGTCAGTCGAACCACAATTAAAAGAAGCAGCACCCGCTTAGGCGCGCGGAGCACCTAGTCCGCCTATTCCCCGGGGAAGCGGCGCATCGGTGTCTATCATAGGGGTGTGGGGCGTAGGAGCTGCTTGCGCCCGATCTGGAGGTTGGCGGGGCTTGAATGGATGGCCGGGGGGCGGTTCCAAGCACGGCGGTGCGGTGAGGTCGAGGGGAGGGCGCAGGCAGGGGAGGAATACTAGGCCAGTGGTCGCTAGCGTTTCGAGGAAGATCGTCAACACTGACTCGCTGGAGGTAGATGAAGGCGATCTGCCCGTTCTTTGTACATCGGACGGTGCAGAAAAAATGGACTGGCCTATTTGCTTTTCATAGAATCCTATAGTAATTTAGTGTGCCATGCATGTCGTAGAGCTATCATATGTCTCCTGTCATTTATTTCTCACTGACCTGCTATCTGCTACCTTTACACTGTACTAATTGTGCACACACTTCACCCATACTCACACTATTGTTTTTTTATGCATGGGTATTTCAGACTCTGACGCAGTGTTGATGAATGTAGAAAAGAAAAGACAGAAGTCGCTCCAGTGTAATTCAAAGATAAGCACTAAGCGTTCCAGCGCTCTAACGGGTGCAGTGTTAGCAGTTGGAAACAGTAAACGTGGCTCTGCAGTTGATGATCTCAATTGCCACACACAACCATCCCAGGTGCTTGCTTTAACTTCGCGCTGTCAAATGTGGTTGCATGTTGCATATGGTGTCTAGCTTGTATTGCTTCCAATTTGGTTAAATTGCATCTGCTTACTTTACACATTATACCTTTGATAATGACATGCCTTCCTGTTTTTGATACATACTACATATGTCTACTAACCATGTTCGTACATCAAACTAATGCTCTTTTGTATCCCTCATCAATCACTTATGATGAGACAGTCACCCGGGTGGGTTTCTGTGAGACGCCATACTCGTTTAAAGAGTGCAGTGTCATCCTCCCCAGATGATTCTCAAGAAACAGCAAGGCTAAATGAAGATAGTCAACGTAGCTCTCTAGTTGATCACCACAATTCCCCCACACCACCATCGCAGGTGCTTGCTCTTACTTGGCAGTGTGATATGTAGTGTTCGTCTTACATGAAAGTAGTGTTCGTTAGTATCATGCATCAATGAGTTCTGAACAGCAAATTTTATTCCTTTTTCTTGTGGGTTTGACTTGACAAGGCAAAATCAAGAAAGAAGAAGGAAAAGAGTAAGGAAGGTGATGTTGGTGGTCCTCTGCAGCAACGTAAACGGAGCATCTGTACCGATTCTCCTTGTACTGATAGTGCATTACAAGGTCCAAGTCTCCGCTCCCCTACTCCACCATCCAAGGTGCTTGCTCTAACTTGGCAGTGTGATATCTGGTTGCATGTTGCATATGGTGTCTAGCTCGTATTGCTCCTAATTAGTGTAAACTGCATCTGCTTAGCTTACACATGATACATGTGAATATGACACGCTTTCCTGTTTTTGGTACATACTATATCTTATGATAAGGCACCTTTAAGTCGCCACTGTGATATTGGTTGTGTCTTGCATATGATTTCTAGCATGTACTGCTTCTAATTTGTTGAAAAGCCATACAGTTTGAACTTGGCAGAGTGATACTGGTTGCATCTTTCATATGGTGTCTAGCTTGCAGTGCTTCTAATTTGTTGAATTGCCTTCTGCTTAGTTACCACATCATAGGTGTGAATATGTCACACCATCGTGTTTTTCATACATATTCCATCCCCGCATCATGTGTTTGCCTTTCATCCGAGTAGTGTTCTCAGTATCATGCATGAATGAGTTCTGAAGAGCGAATTTTATTCCTTTTTCTAATCGGTTTGACTTCACAATGCAAAATCATTACAGCTGAAGGAAATTAGTCCGACAGTGGATGATGGTGGTCCTTCGGAGCAACTCAAATAGGGGGTCTCTATAGATTCTACTCCACCATCCTCCCGACAAGATTCGCAAGACAACACAAGGCTGGACAGTCAACGTAGTTGTGTACATGATGAGCACATCTCCCCTACTCCACCATCACAGGTGCCTGCTCTAACTTCACACTATTATATGTGGTTGCATGTTGCGTATGATGTCTAGCTTGTATTGCTTCTAACTTGAATTGCATCTGCTTACTTTACACATAATGCCTGTGAATATGACACGTGTTCCTATTTCTAGAACATACGTGTACATGATGAGCACATCTCCCCTACTCCACCATCACAGGTGCTTGCTCTTACTTGGAACTGTTATACGTGGTTGCGTTTTCCGTATGATGTCTAGTTTGTATTGCTTCTGATTATGTTGAATTGCATCTGCGTAGCTTACAACTTAAACCTGCAACGATCACTTACCCATAAGACACATTTAACTTGGGACTGTGATGTAGGTTGCACCTTGCATTGTCTTCTAGCTTGTACTGCTTCTAATTTCTTGAAATGGCACTTACGACAAGACACTTTTTACCTGATAGAGTGATATTGGTTGCATGTTCATATGGTGCCTAGCTTTCATTTCTTCTAATTTTGTTGAAATGCCTTCCGCTTACTGTTTTTTCATACATATTCCAACCTCCTATCGTACATGTGAATATGAAATGCTGTCTTTTTTTGTATATATTCCATCCTCCTATCCTGCGCTTGCCTTACATCAAAGTAGTGTTCGTCTTTATCATGCATCAACCAGTTATGCAGAGCTAATTTTATTCATCTTCTTGTGGTTTTGACTTCATAAGGCAATATCAGAAAATAGGAAGGAAAAGAGTAAGATAGGGGATGTTGGTGGTCCTCTGCACCGACGCAAACAGAGACTCTCTAGATTTGCCACTGCTACTGCTAATGAAGTTGAAGTCCCAAATCTACATGATGAGTTCATCTCCCGTACTCCACCATCGCAGGTGCTTGCTCTAAGTTGACAGTGTGATAATTGGTTTCATGTTGCATATGTTGTCTAGCCTATATTTCTTCTATTTTGATTAAATTGCACCTGCTAAGTTTATACGTTATACATGTGCATATGACATGGCTTTCTGTGTCTAGAATACACTGCATCTATCTATCATACCATGTTCTTACATCAAAGTACTGTTGTTGTGTATCCCGCATCAGTCACTCATGATTGGACGCTTTTAACATGGCAGTTTGATAGTGGTTGCATCTTGCATTGATTTCTATGTTGTACTGCTTCTAATTTTTCGAATTGCCACTTATGACAAGACACTTTTAACTTGGCAGAGTAATATTGGTTGCATCTTTCATATGGTGTCTAGCTTGCATTACTTCTATTTTCTTGAAAATCCTTCTGCTTAGTTTGCACATCGTAGCTGTGAATATGTCATGCCGTCCTGTTTTTCTTACATATTCCATCCTCATACGATTGTCTTACATCAAAGTATTGCTTGTCTATATCATGCATCAATGAGTTCTGAAGAGTGATTTTATTCTTTTGTGTTGTGGGTACAGCTTGACATGGAAAAGTCAAAAAGAGCAAGGAAAATAATATAGTAGGGAGTGTTGTTACTCGTCGGGTGAAATGGAAAAGGTTCCGCCGTCGAGATTCTGCTGGTACTTATAGTCCAGTAGAAGGTCCAAGTCCACAGGCTAAATCTACAAACACAGTATCATCTGCTCCACCAGATGCAACATCCGCTTCAACTATACCAGCATCTCAACCAGTTACTCATTCCTTTGCTCCGGAACTAGCCAGTTCCCAAGCTGCCTTCACACCTAACACTACTTCCGAAGCACTGCTGACACAACAGGACTTGGCAAGATCAGATGAACCTCATGAGCATCAACACCAAGACGGTACCTGACCGAGTCAAGTTGCAGTTTCATGCTCCTTTATATGTACTCTCACAGTTTGATGTACACTAACACTTTCCATATTCGTTGTTGAACTAGCACCACGGCGCAAGCGGAAACAGACATCAGGGATAATGCTTGACAGATTAACAAAATCTAAAGGAGGAAGAATGGAGATCCATTTTGAGGCAGGTTTAAAAAGGCCATGTGATGCTATAGAGTCAGCCAAGTTAGTATCAGAGGCAGCCGTTGCCGTTAGGTGTCATGCACGTATCCTCCCAACGTGGATCCAGTATAGGAATGAGAAAGACAATACCCAGTTTAACACCTTCCTTGACCATTTATCCGTAAGTAATGTTATTCATCGCAATTAGTAATATTGTCTTGCTTTGTCCCATACTTTCTAGCTTCCTCCTAATAAGACTCACATTCTTTTTTCAACAGATGAAGTTCAAGTTGGATCCGAAAGATGATGCAACTAGACAAGCATGCACTCATGTTTTTCAGTCTGCTCTGCGACAGTATCGGTACCACCTTAGAAAATATCACTTTGAAGGCAAGGCTAACAATGAAATCGCCCAAACATCTCCAGTGGAATATATTACAGATGAAGACTGGACAACCCTCGTTAACACTGGTCTGATCCAAAGTATCGGGTAGGCTATATGTATTTGATCAGACCACATATTGAACTTGTATTTATGTATGTGCCTTACAGGTGTATCTTCTTCTAGGCTAACTGTTTGAAGAACAAAACCAACCGTTCTAAAGTGAAATTCCAACAGACCACAGGATCTCGCAGCTATATTGCACACTGCGAGGCTCTTGTAAATAGCTGCTACTTCCTTCTTCTTTTTTATGCCATATTATCGTATCTATATTGACTTGTTCCAAATACAGAGGAAATCCCGTGCGGACCAAAAAGAACCTGAACCGAATGCAGTGCAAATCTTCAAGGATTGCCACACCGGCAAGATGAAGGGCATGAGCACACCAGTTCAAGCCGCTGTTGTAAGTCCTTACTCCTCCTACCTTGAACTGATTGGTACTGTGATGTGTTCATTTAACTACTTGGTTTGCAGCCAATGTCAGTTACTCTGTTCACTTTTATTCACAGTTGTCTTAACGTATCATTTCACCTTACATGGTTTAAAAGAGATGAAGGATATTCTTTTGGTCTTGATCTGTAATCTAGTTGTTATGTTCACGTGCGCACACAATGATAAAATAGCCTGTTTGTTTTATATCTGTTTGCCCATGATATGAATGAGTCATACTATGTTCATCCTACTTTAAACCATGTCTCTTTATCCTTAGATGTCAACAAATGTGAGGAAATAGACAATACAGTAGGCATGCTACATGGACATATGTTCCGAAAGTGATTTTATTATGTAGTTGGCACTACAATACATGCTAATGTATTACAGTAGTTCACCAAAATAAGTTATGTATAAACGTTTAACCTACTTTGTTTGTTTTGTCTCATTAGTAACTTATCTGGTACACTAATCTACAAGTTCAAACTTTCAGGAAGCTATGGAACAAATGATTGAACAGCCACAACCACCTGAAGGTGACGAGGCTACTACAGGCACAATGTCACCTCTTGTTGTAGTGCGTCAGTATCTCTCCACTAACAGTGCAAAAAGCACCTTCCTGTGTAATTCTGGGTTGGTTGTCAAGGTATCCTCGTCCAAATCGCCTACTGAACAAAATCTTCCTGCTAGACAGAGTGATATATACGTGCTCCAGACACAATTCCAATCCCTAATGGACGTTGTTTCGGAAACAAGAATAGTGGTTGAGAAATGTCGTCAAGATATGAATGGTTTTGAAACCAGACTATCAGACATTCGCTTCATTGATCAAGAGCAATGGCGGAAAAAAGGTGGAGATCGTGCTGCTCCATCAGATTCTACAGCCTGAAACATTAGCACTCAGGTCAAATGATCTATGCTTCTATACATCTGATGGTGCTTTTATATGGAAGGACTGTAAACTTTATGCCAACAGGCCTTTTGTTGTATGGTTGGAATTTATTTTGTTGTGATACAACATTTATGATGCTGCCTCAGGCTGCAGTAATTACGACGCTATTTTTGTATAGTGTAGGTTTATCTTAGTAATGTATTCGGCAGAAAGCTTCGTAGGAGCCCAACATGCCAACATTCGTCGGGCCCATTCCAATTGGGCTAAAACGATTACGAGCCGAAATTGGCATGTAGCCCACTAAAAATATCTGGGCCTAAATCAACATAAGCTTTCATATTTTTCTGGTAGATCTGTGCCCATAGTGGGCCTTTAACAGGCCTAAACATAATTTGGGCCCTTGGTAAAAATAGGCCATTTACAGGTGTAAATATCTCGAGCCCATAAAATACATGGGCCTTTAATAGACCAAAAGTGAGATTGGGCCCTGATTGTGCCAAATAACCCACTGGACTTTAACAGGTCAAAATTCGGACGGGCCGTAAATGCGCCGACCTAATACACGGGCCTTTAACAGGCCGGAACTTCAGTCGGGCTAGATTATCGTCATTTTTATATGGGTCGTTAATGGGCCCGATATGACGTTGGGCCACATATGGCCCATGGTTTACGTCCGACGTTAACAGGCCTAAAATGACAACAGGCTGAAAGTGGCCCAAAGCTATAGTGGGCCTCTAAAAGGACAAATGTCAGACATGGCCGAATATGACCCAAATCCTTCACGGTCGTTTATGGGCCGAAAGTTTTGATGGCCTGTAAATGGGCCCAAATGAAGTCGGACCTTTAACAGGCCGAAAATACACTGGGCCGTAATTCGGCCCAATTACTTAGCAGACTGTTAACGGGCCAGAAGTGACCATGGGCCGCGTTGATGACAAGTTTAGGATAGGCCATTGATGGGGCGATTTGACAGAGAATGTTGGGCCTTTAGATGGGCCAGCCCATTATGGTCGGCAGAATCTTGTGGGCCTTTAGCTAGGCCGGCCCATTGTGGTCCGCAAAATCTTGTGGGCCTTTAGCTGGGCTAACCCATTATGGTCTGCAAAATCATGTGGGCCTTTAGCTGGGCCAGCCCATTATGGTCCGCTAAATTTTATGGGCCTTTAGCTGGGCCGGCCCATTATGGTCCGCTAAATCTTATGGGCCTTCGGTTGGGCCGGCCCATTTAATCTTTGTGGGCCACTTTTGGGCCGGTCCACGTGTCAACATATCATAGGCCCATCTCGATCGTTGGACGAGTGACACCTGTGCCAATGCGGAGCCGACGCATGGATCCGTCAGCCAATGAGAATTTTACACGTGGAAAATCGGCATTGGTCGTGGCTGTTAACGGGTTATCGGATCCAAAATCCGACTCGATAGCTTAACGGCATTCCATTACGGTGGATGCCACATGTCGATCACCCTTGACGAAAGCATTTCTGTGACGCACGATTTATCGTCATGGAACACTTCTATGACAACACAGGTATGACTATCTTGATTCTGTCATAAATTTGTCATGGATGTACATGCATGACAGAAAACGCGACCTACTGTGACAAACACGTATCATCACGGAAGTGTATTTTTTTGTAGTGATGTGCGGTGTCGGGACCTGGACATCGATCACTTTGATCGAGTCATCGAACATAAAGCGGGGCAACTGGGACAAGGTGGGGGTCACTGATGGATCACTAACCAACCTATACTAAGCAGTTTAGGACAAGCAGGTAAGGTATGAAAGCAGGTAACAACAACATGCTATGCATCAGAGTAGGATCATACAGAAAGCAGTAGCAGTTCTAATGCAAGCATGAGAGGGAAAGAAATGGGCGATATCGGAATGCTCAAGGGGGGTTTGCTTGCCTGGTTGCTCAGACAAGAAGGAGGGGTCGTCGGTGACGTAGTCGATCACAGCGGCATCATCCGTCTCAGGGTTTACCGGAGAGAAGAAGGGGAAGAAACAGTAAATATAGAGCAAACAGATGCATCACTAAGCATTACAAGACGACGGGTAGAGCTAGGGTTGTTCTAACGTAGTACTACACATTATCGACGGAGGGGATAAACATCCGAGGATGAATCCCCGGCGTTAGACAAATTCCGGATAGATGAAAGAGAGGGGACGGTTGCAGGTTTGCTATGCTAGGGACGTGTGGCGGACAAACGGGTTGCATATCCGGGTTCGTCTCGTCATTCTGAGCAACTTTCATATATAAAGTTTTTCCATCCAAGTTACGGTTTATTTTAAATGAATTTCCGAAGTTTAAACAATATTCTGGAATTATTATTAAATCTAAAATGGGGGGGTTATTGTATCAGCATGACGTCATCATGATGTGAGCAGTCAACAGAGTTGACCAAAGTCAACCCTGACATGTGGGGCCGTTCTGTTATAGACTAACAACTAATTAACAATTTTAATTAACTAATCAAGTTAATTAGGTACTAAACGAAGTTAATTAAGTTAATTATTACCTAATTAATTAATTAATTAATTAATTTTTAAATACATTTTCTTTTAATGTTTTAGGGGCGGGCCCCACTGTCATAGGCCAGGGGCCAGCAGGCGTGCGGTTAGCGGGCGGAATGGGTGCGGGCGGGGCATTGCCCGCCCGGGCGTGGGGCGAAGCCACTGGGCAGCGGGGAAGCCCAGCGAGGGGAAGGGTCGGCGGCGAGCGCAGACGTGACCTGTGGGGGCGCGGACGCTGTGGCGCGGGGTAGCGAGGAGCTAGGCGGCGGCGCGAGCGGCAGCAGCAGCAAGGGGAGGCAGTGACGTTGGCGAGAACGGAAAAGCGCAGCCGCAGGACGCAGTGGCGGCACGGCCATGCGCGGGCGCACGCGCGCGAGGGACAGGAAGGAGGAGGACCGGGGTCCTCACCGTCCGTTGGAGGGAAGGAGGGCATCGAGGCGCAATGGCGACCGTTGAGGGGGAGGACGGGGACGACCCGCCGAGGGGGTGAGGTCCGGCGACGGTGTGGCATTGGTTGGCGGCGTCTTGGTGCCTGTGAGGGGGCTCCGATCGGCGGCGGCGTTCCTGTGATGGGGTTCTACGCGTCGAGGCGGTGGCGTCGTCGGGGCGCCGCAGCAAGGCGCCCAGAACGGGAGGGGGAGGAGGCGAGGAGGACGACGGTGGGGGCGGCACCGGGGTGGGCGCCGGCGGCAGGGCGTGAGGAGGCGTAGTCGTCCATGTTCACTGCCCCCGATCTGGATCGAGGGAAGGGGGAGAGGGAGCGAGAGGCATGAGGGATCAGGAGGAGTGGGGAACGAGGAGGAGTGGGGGTCGTGCGGGGGATAGGGTTACGGGGAGGGAGTGGCCTAATAGGCTAGGGGAGCGGGAGAGTGGGCCGGCCTGTGGGGTGGCCGACTGGGCCGGCGGGGTCGAGGCCCAGTGGGGAAATGGGGGGTCAGGGGCCTTCTCTCTCTCTCTCTCTCTCTCTCTCTCTCTCTCTTCCTTTTCTTTTAGTTTTTTTCTGGAAAACAAAAGCTACTGCTTTGCAATTATTCCGAGCACCAAATGACTCTTGTAAAATGTGCCACATGCCACAATAATTACTTTGCAATATTGTGAAGTTGCACAAAAATTGTTTTTAGCATTTGGAAATGATTACACACTTTTAGAAATTGAAAAGGCCAAATTAATTGTTGCTATACCACTCAAATAATTTCCATGAGCATTTTTAGAATCCAACAGAGGTAGGTTTCATCATGACAAATACTTAGGGAATATTTGCCACATTGTGAACTATTTTTCTGGCTCATTTGCAAATAATTGACTTGCAATTTGAATTGAATTGGACTTGATTTTTGGACAAGTGGCATTTTGTCTTAGGAAAGCATGACGACAAGGCATCATTAGGGGGATTACTGTAGCAAGATTCTCGGGGCGTTACACCATTTTTTGATGATGATTGTTTAGAAGCCTTTGGAACACTCAAGAAAGCCTTAATTTCTGCACCTATTGTTCAACCACCTGACTGGAACTTGCCTTTTGAAATTATGTGTGATGCTAGTGATTATGTTGTTGGTGTTGTTCTAGGACAAAGAGTTGATAATAAACTAAATGTTATCCATTATGCTAGTAAAACTCTAGACAGTGCTCAACAGAATTATGCTTCCACTGAAAAAGAATTTTTAGCAGTGGTGTTTGCTTGTGATAAATTCAGATCTTACATTGTTGATTCTAAAGTTATTGTTCACAATGATCATGCTGCTATAAAATATCTTATGGAAAAGAAAGATGCTAAACCTAGACTCATTAGGTGGGTTCTCTTGCTGCAAGAATTTGATTTGCATATCATTGTTAGAAAAGGAGCGGAGAACCTCATAGCTGATAACTTGTCTAGGATTTGAGAATAATCTTGATGACCCACAACCTACTAATGATAGTTTCCTTGAAGACCAATTAGCTCAACTCCCCGGGACACTGCCACAGCCCCTAAATGACAGGAGGCACAAAGAACAATGTTCTCGTCACAAAAAAAATTAGTGAAATTTGAGAAGAGAAGAGTCGAAACTCTACGTCAGGATGCCTCACCAGAGCGACGAAGGGACTGAGGAGCAAAAGAATTCCTAACTCTCCGATATATAATTCCTAAATGACTCAAAACATTTTTCTAGACTCAACAACGCCAATGATTCGATCAAGCAGGGGGGCTCCTAAGTCGTGGAAGGCTCTGATTACCAACTTGTAACGCCCTCCATGCGGCTATATCTCCCACGTGTCCAAGAACGACTTAGAGGCATAATTGCATTGAAAGCAATGTCGCAAGTGAGGTAATCTTCACACAACCCATGTAATACATAAGGGAAAAAGGTACATAGTTGGCTTACAATCGCCACTTCACACAATTACATGAATAAAGCATTACATCAACCAGATACAATCAGGGTCCGACTATGGAACCAAAATAAAAGAAGACTACCCCAAATGCTACACAGATCCCCGATCGTCCCAACTGGGCTCCACTACTGATCAACTAGAACAAAACAACACAAAGGACAAGGTCTTCATCGAGCTCCTCCTTGAGCTTGGTTGCGTCACCTGCTCGGTAACATCGGCACCTGCAAACTGGTTTTGGAAGTATCTGTGAGTCACGGGGACTCAGCAATCTCACACCCTCAAGACTATTTAAGCTCATAGGTAGGGTAAAAGGTATAGGTGGAACTGCAGCAAGCGACTAGCATATTTGGTGGCTAACATACGCAAATGAGAGCGAGAAGAGAAGGCAAAAGCACGGTCGAGAAACTATGATCAAGAAGTGATCCTAGAACAACCTACGTCAAGCATAACTCCAACACCGTGTTCACTTCCCGGACTCCGCCGAGAAGAGACCATCACGGTTACACACGCGGTTGGCGCATTTTAATTAAGTTCAACTTCAGGTTTTCTACAACCGGACATTAACAAATTCACATCTGCCCATAACCGCGGGCATGGCTTTTGAAAGTTCAAATCCCTGCAGGGGTGTCCCAACTTAGCACATCACAAGCTCTCACGGTCAATGAAGGATATTCCTTCTAGAGGGAAGACCCGACCAGACTCGGAATCCCGGTTACAAGACATTTCCACAATGGTAAAACAAGACCAGCAAAGCCACCCAGATGTGCCGACAAATCCCGATAGGAGCTGCACATATCTCGTTCTCAGGGCACACCAGATGAGCAAGACGTCGGGTAAGCCAGCCCAGGGTTGCCCCTGGTAGCCTCAGAAATCGCTCAGTTGGACCAACACTTAGAGAAGCACTGGCCCGGGGGGGGGGTTAAAATAAGATGACCCTTGAGCCGGCCGACTCAAGGGAAAGAAAAGGCTAGGTGGCACATGGTAAAACCAATGTTGGGCCTTGCTGGACGAGTTTTATTCAAGGCGAACTGTCGAGGGGTTCCCATTATAACCCAACCGCGTAAGGAACGCAAAATCCGGGAACATAACACCGATATGACGAAAACTAGGGCGGCAAGAGTGGAACAAAACACCAGGCATAAGGCCGGGCCTTCCACCCTTTACCAAGTATATAGATGCATTAATTAAATAAGAGATATTGTGATATCCCAACAAAAATCCATGTTCCAACATGGAACAAACTCCAATCTTCACCTGCAACTAACAATGCTATAAGAGGAGCTGAGCAAAGCGGTAACATAGCCAAACAACGGTTTGCTAGGACAAGGTGGGTTAGAGGCTTGGTTTAACAATATGGGAGACATGATAAGCAAGTGGTAGGAATCGTAGCATAGGCATAGCAAAAGAGTGAGCAACTAGCAAGCAAAGATAGAAGTGATTTCGAGGGTATGGTCATCTTGCCTGAAATCCCGCAAGGAAGAAGAACGAGTCCATGAAGAAGACAAATGGGCGAAGTCGAACGGGTCCTCACAAACGCGACGTTATCGGAAACAACCCGAAGAAGCAACACCGGAAAGAAGCAAACAACATGGTAAACAACCACCACACAAGCATGGCACGATGCACAACCAAGTATGATGCATGTCCGATTTAATGAAGCATGGCATCGAAAAGTGCATAAGCAACCCTACAAATTAAGTGGAGCTCAATATGCAACTCCGTTGCATATTGATGAAACACCACGTGACTTATTTAGTTCGATCTTGTTTATGTACCCAACAATATTAAATGTTGTTAAACATGGTAAGAGGGTGAAGCAAAGTAAAACTACCTATCTAGTCAAGTTTAAATGACGCCGGAATAACAAAACAACAAATCTAGAAACTCCTCATGTGCATATATTAGGTTTGGTCCTATTCTGCCCTAAACACAATTTTAGAGTTATTAAACATACAAGAAAAGTGCACCATGTTAAACTATGCATTTTTCTACCCCATTTACATATAAAGTTTGTTTAAAACCGAGCTACGGTTATTAAGTTATGAATTAAATCATTTTAGCATGGCATTAGGCAAATTTGAACAAACAACATTTTAAACATTTTAAACATAGATGAAAGTGGCAAATTATTAATCTACACAAAATTCTAAGCAAGTTTCATATATAAATCATTATAATATGATGCACGGTTATTAAGTTATTATATGCATGAACATTAAGGGGTTTTCTGAAAAACTGCAGTACTCTGATTAAATAGAAAAAAACGTCCTGGCAAGAAAAAAAACATAACAAAGCCGAATCCATGCACTTGGCCGAAACAGAGCATGGGAGCTGGGGGGATTTCGCACCATGGGCCAGGCCCGGTTGAGATCGAGGCGCTGGGTCAACGTGAGGCGCAGCGGAGGCGCTGCCTGCGTGCGCACCGTGTGTTTCTGAAGAAAACTGTAGCCGCAGGTCGAGGCAGCCTGGCAGGGGACAGGCGCGGCGGCGGCTAGTCTCTGGTGGCGCAGCATGGAGCCCTGGAGGCAGGGAGGAACTGCAGGGCCATGGAAGGGAGGATTCAGACAAGAGGCCAGAGAGAGGGCCGGAGTGTGAGCGAGAGGAGGCAAGGTGACCTGGATGCAGAGGAGGCGCAGGGGACTTGGTGGCTAGCAGCGGGGCTTGCCGCGACGCAAAATCCGGCCGGTGCTTGCCGTATCCGGCGCGGAGGAGGACGGGAATGGGTTCCCTATGGACCGAGGCAGGTCGGGAACGGCAACAGAGGAGCTCCGGGGCCACGAAGAGGATGCGGGGCGCCATAAGGATGGGCGCGGGGACCTTGGGACCTGGCATCCATGGCGGAGGAGCTTCAGCGGCAGCGCTCGTCGTCGGACGGCGAGGCGAGGAGGGGGCCAGCGACGAGGCATGGCTCGGGCAGGGGAAGACTCGGGCGCGGTCGAGGTGAACGGCGGCAGGAGGTGGCTCCCGTTCATGGCGGCACCGTCCTGGTGGCTTCTTGCAGAACGGGAGGGAGAGAGAGATGAGCTCGGGAGAGAGAGCAGGAAAAGGAGAGGTGGAGGAGGAGGAGGAGACGGGGAGCGGTGGCATGACCTGGTTGCCGAAGCGGCGAGGCGACGGGAGGAAGGAGGAGGTGCTCGAGCGGCTCGGCGACGGCCATGGGAGCTCGTGCTCCTTGCGCGGCTGCATGAGGCAGGGTCTCTGGATCCATCGCTCTGTGGGGGGGGACTCGGTTGCCGGCGCAGGAAGGCACGGGATGCAGGGGGGTCGAGCGAGGGAGCAACAGAGGATGGAGGAGGAGGCGATGTGGTGCTGGTCGATTGGATCGATCCGATCTGGGAGGATCCCGAGGTAAATTGAGTGTGGCGGCGGCAAGGGGAAGGATGGGACAAGGGTCCTAATTTTTAGGGTTTGTCCCAAAAGACTAGGAGTGGAGTATATATATACCTCATAGACTAGGTTAGGGGCTACCTTGTCCCTACGATCGCAATCGTACGATTGCGGATAAAATAGCTAGGGAGCCCAATTAACAAAATGGAGATGTTTTGCAGATGTTTGGGGATGATCCGGACACGACGATGACGACTGCTCGGGTCGGGTCCGGGACAATTTTCGGATGCGCGCGAGGAGGGCCGCGGGCTGACGGGAGAGGTTAGGTTGGACCTGGCGGTAGGTAGTGCAGAAGGCAAAGGGCTAAGAAGAGAGAAGAGGAGAGGCCCGGCGACTGTTTCCGGAGATCGAAAACGTCCGACGTTAGACTGGCTATAATGCCGCTATAGTTTAACGGTTGGGCTATCAAACGAGCTCCGAATGCGATGAAACTTGGAAGGCGACCTACTAACAACATAAAAACACCACATGCCAACTTTCAACCCATTCCAAGAACATTTTTCGGCCACTTATAAAATACTATTTCGGACATGTCGTGGTCGCATGCGAGTGTGTCTGGGCTCAGAACGGACAACGGAAGGAACTGGGAAACCCGTACGGATGCAAGTTTTTTAGACATGATGATGCAATGCACATGATGACATGACAAGATGCAACACGCAAGCGAATGACAAGACAACAATAGCGAATAACTGGCGGACACCTAGCACATCGATCTCGGGGCGTTACAACACTCCACCACTACGAGAGGATCTCGTCCCGAGATCTAGAATGGCACCGGAGGGACAACGGAAGAGAAAGAGAAGAGGTAAAACTAAGTTGCTTCTTTGACAAACGAGTGAAACCATGAACCTTGAAGAGGTTAAGCCATTTCGAGAAAATAATACAACGGAGATGAACGAAGTTGAAAACACTCCGTTAGAAAAGAGGGACAAGGAAGAACAACTTTGGGCAGCACTCCGATTGAAAAGAGATGCAAGACTTTATAAGATGAAAAGAACTAGAAGAGAAGACACAACACTCCGGTTAGATGGATAAGCACAGGAAAGAACATGATCTTTGATGAAACAAGATGATGGTTAAAGGAAGCAATAGCACAATGCCTCCGGAATGAAAGAATAGAAGTTGGATCGTTGGAACACAAGAACGGAGAAGAAAATGGCAACTCCTGCCACATAAGAGCTAGAAAAGGCATACTTAGGAGAATGGTCGAACGGAATTGTTGGAAAGCCAACAACCAAAAGAATAAGCTTGATGTGGGCTTATGGAATACATCTCAAATTATGAGGTGACAAACTGCCACTCGCAGGTGAAAGAATTGGATTGATATGAACAATGTGACAAGAAAACTTATTTCACTGGGAGGATAAAAGAACTTGAGTCATTTATAAGCACCATAATTAGCAAACAATCTTTAGGGAAAGTTTTAGATGAAATATAACCCAAGATAACTTCAAAGAAGAGATTGATGGATTTAAGATATCTCATTCTTGATAACTTGTGAATCATGAAACATGAAGGAAAATTATCAAGAATGACATAATACCACCTCTAATGATACGGTAGAAAGAAATGCACTCCGGATTGCAAGATGAACAAATGCTTCAGCTCCTTAAAAAGAATCTCGATGACAACTTGGAGAAGGAATTAAATCCTTTATGAAACATCATGTAGAGCCTCCATGAAGAACTCCGGTAAACGAAAGGATGATCAAACGAAAGGAAAGATAAGTTGAAAACAGAAGGTGAATCGTTGTAAAGATTAGATGAATCTTTGTGACGAGATAAAGTGGAAACTTGGAACCGAGAATTTGAAGAGCCTCCGGAATAAGGAATTGAATTTACTCGATGAAACAAGAATAAGAATTACATTATGCTTATCCTTCACCAATTTAAATTGATGACAAACAATGGATTTGACATACTACTTATTCTCGTAGAAAGGATTAAGATAGATATAGCGTAAACTTGACAAGGTCTTCCACGAACCACCGGTAGGATGAAACAACGAATGAATTAGTATGACAACCAAGGAAGAGATCTTGAACGAACCACCGTAAGAGTTGAAAATGAAAGTAGCAAAGGCACAATTCACCGGAAAGAATTGGAGAACGAATGAAGATACTTGAGGTAAAATAAATATATGAGAACAAAGAGATCACGAGCTGATTAGAGAAATACTTGAATGATGCACCGGTAAGATTGGAGAATGATAACTGCAAGCTGAGAATGAAATAAACCTGAATTGATGGACTTCGGATAATCAAACTAAGAAGACTCTTGAATTTTGCTCCGGATGGATGAAAAGAATTCTCACAATCGAAAATAATTATGAGAGGATGGCACCAAGCTAGAATCACGAATCTTGAAGAGAATGGAGCAAGAATAAGAGAAACTCTTCTTCGGTCTTCAAATGTTGCGAATGACGACGAGAAAAACCACCATGAGTTGTTGAGACGCTCTGGTATGAAAATTATAAAGGTTGAACCAACGATGAAAGAATTTGACAGATCTTGGAGAAATACATATGACTGATGATAACTCATTCTTACGTCAAACTTCAAAAGAATTTAGGATAGCTCCGGGAAAATAGAGCAGCCAGGTAAGATCCTGGAAAAAGACATATGGGTTAGGGCCCACTCAAAAGATACACCGTTGAACGATTTAAAAGCACCGGTTAAATAAAATGGCTTGAATGAGATAACAACCTCGGAATAGGTTTGAACGGATCTTGAAGGAAAAGACGAGCCCTCCGAGATATCTTAAGCACTCCGGAATAATTGAATAGCGAGAAATGAATGAATATGATGAGCACCAGTATGATAAAACTTCTGAAACGAGGAAAGGATATGATCAACACCAAAAGCTTGAATTGAATCCACCGGAGAAGAAAAGAATGGAGAATGGAGAACGAGTAGAGCATCTTCATGAGAAACACCGGGTAAAAACATGAAGGAAAAAGAATGGAGAGACTTCCATCAATAAAATGGATACTTGAATAAGAAATCTGGTTCCTTGAAGAAAAGGGTGGGAGGGAGGGAAAACAAAGGAAATTTGGGATGAATGAAATGAACACCGTTGAAAAGAACTGAGATTGGATCTTTCAAATGTTGAAGTGATCGGATCCACTTGAAGAGAAACACGCCGGTAGAGAAGGAATTTAGATGACAATCTCGATGATCAAGAAGGATTTGTATTCACATAGAAATATGAGAACACCGCTTGGAAAAGGTATGGAATCAACATTTGACTTCGAAGCAACTCGAATACCACAACTCAAATCAAAACAAGGATTGGCTGGCAGAATAAGCCGGAACAAACATATGATAGAGATTTCGTCTGAAGTTTTCGTGGTGGGGCCTACACGGGCTCGATCGTACAGCAACATCATGTACAAGGCAGTGCACATGACATACGAAGCATCCCCGAGTCGGCATAGCCGAGGACTCTTTAAGACACAATGAGACCACTATAAAACCAACCGTGAATAGGCGGACCACTAGACGTCAAACCCCAATTTCATATCATACATCTGTCGGAAAGATATCCTAAGAGCTACTTGAATTCCCACTTACAAACTCCCGAAACTTCCTGGTTATGCAATCAGGTGTTGGGGATACAGGGGAAGCATAATATCTCACCCAAACCTAGCAAATCCTACATCCAGCTGTATCCATCCTTCAACACATAACCAAGAAACCTTCGGAAATCATTTACCTCAACCTTCGAAAAGCAACCGTTATATGAGTTATGGCAATACTACCGAACTACCGCCCCAGTACTGGGTGACGTCAAGGTTATCTCACCAACAACTGCATAAAAGAGATTTTTGATGTCGGCGAAACTAATCTCAGGTATTCCAGAACTGCAACGATAAAATTGTGATGACAACACCACGGAGCTCAACTCCCCGGGACACTGCCACAACCCCTAAATGACAGGAGGCACCAAGAACAATGTTCTCGTCACAAAAAAAATTAGTGAAATTTGAGAAGACAAGAGTCAAAACTCTACGTCAGGATGCCTCACCAGAGCGACAAAGGGACTGAGGAGCAAAAGAATTCCTAACTCTCTGATATATAATTCCTAAATGACTCAAAACATTTTTCTAGACTCAGCAACGCCAACGATTCGATCAAGCAGGGGGGCTCCTAAGTCGGGGAAGGCTCTGATTACCAACTTGTAACGCCCTCCATGCGGCTATATCTCCCACGTGTTGAAGCACGACTTAGAGACATAACTGCATTGAAAGCAATGTCGCAAGTGAGGTAATCTTCACACAACCCATGTAATACACAAGGGAAAAAGATACATAGTTGGCTTACCATCGCCACTTCACACAATTACATGAATAAAGCATTACATCAACCAGATACAATCAGGGTCCGACTACGGAACCAAAATAAAAGAAGACTACCCCAAATGCTACACAGATCCCCGATCGTCCCAACTGGGCTCCACTACTGATCAACTAGAACGAAACAACATAAAAGACAAGGTCTTCATCGAGCTCCTCCTTGAGCTTGGTTGCGTCACCTGCTCGGTAACATCGGCACCTGCAAACTGGTTTTGGAAGTATCTGTGAGTCACGAGGACTCAGCAATCTCACACCCTCGCGATCAAGACTATTTAAGCTCATAGGTAGCGTAAAAGGTATGAGGTGGAACTACAACAAGCGACTAGCATATTTGGTGGCTAACATACGCAAATGAGAGCGAGAAGAGAAGGCAAAAGCACGGTCGAGAAACTATGATCAAGAAGTGATCCTAGAACAACCTACGTCAAGCATAACTCCAACACCGTGTTCACTTCCCGGACTCCGCCGAGAAGAGACCATCACGGTTACACACGCGGTTGGTGCATTTTAATTAAGTTCAACTTCAGGTTTTCTACAACCGGACATTAACAATTTCCCATCTGCCCATAACCGCGGGCACGGCTTTCGAAAGTTCAAATCCCTGCAGGGGTGTCCCAACTTAGCCCATCACAAGCTCTCACGGTCAACGAAGGATATTCCTTCTAGCGGGAAGAACCGATCAGACTCGGAATCCCGGTTACAAGACATTTCCACAATGGTAAAACAAGACCAGCAAAGCCACCCAGAGGTGCCGACAAATCCCGATAGGAGCTGCACATATCTCGTTCTCAGGGCACACCGGATGAGCAAGACGTCAGGTAAGCCAGCCCAGGGTTGCCCCTGGTAGCCTCGGACATCGCTCAGTTGGACCAACACTTAGAGAAGCACTGGCCCGGGGGTGTTAAAATAAGATGACCCTTGAGCTGGCCGACTCAAGGGAAAGAAAAAGCTAGGTGGCAAATGGTAAAACCAATGTTGGGCCCTGCTGGAGGAGTTTTATTCAAGGCGAACTGTCGAGGGGTTCCCATTATAACCCAACTGCGTAAGGAACGCAAAATCCGGGAACATAACACCGATATGACGGAAACTAGGGCGGCAAGAGTGGAACAAAACACCAGGCATAAGGCCGGGCCTTCCACCCTTTACCAAGTATATAGATGCATTAATTAAATAAGAGATATTGTGATATCCCAACAAAAATCCATGTTCCAACATGGAACAAACTCCAATCTTCACCTGCAACTAACAACGCTATAAGAGGGGCTGAGCAAAGCGATAACATAGCCAAACAACGGTTTGCTAGGACAAGGTGGGTTAGAGGCTTGGTTTAACAATATGGGAGACATGACAAGCAAGTGGTAGGAATCGCAGCATAGGCATAGCAAAAGAGTGAGCAACTAGCAAGCAAAGATAGAAGTGATTTCGAGGGTATGGTCATCTTGCCTGAAATCGCGCAAGGAAGAAGAACGAGTCCATGAAGAAGACAATCGGGCGAAGTCGAACGGATCCTCACAAACGCGACGTTATCGGAAATAACCCGAAGAAGCAACACTGGAAAGAAGCAAACAACATGGTAAACAACCACCACATAAGCATGGCACGATGCACAACCAAGTATGATGCATGTCCGGTTTAATGAAGCATGGCATGGAAAAGTGCACAAGCAACCCTACAAATTAAGTGGAGCTCAATATGCAACTCCGTTGCATATTGATGAAACACCACGTGACTTATTTAGTTCGATCTTGTTTATGTACCCAACAATATTAAATGTTGTTAAACATGGCAAGAGGGTGAAGCAAAGTAAAACTACCTATCTAGTCAAGTTTAAATGAGGCTGGAATAACAAAACAACAAATCTGGAAACTCCTCATGTGCATATATTAGGTTTGGTCCTGTTCTGCCCTAAACACAATTTTAGAGTTATTAAACATGCAAGAAAGGTGCACCATGTTAAACTATGCATTTTTCTACCCCATTTACATATAAAGTTTGTTTAAAACCGAGCTACGGTTATTAAGTTATGAATTAAATCAGTTTAGCATGGCATTAGGCAAATTTGAACAAACAACATTTTAAACATTTTAAACATAGATGAAAGTGGCAAATTATTAATCTACACAAAATTCTAAGCAAGTTTCATATATAAATCTTTTTAATATGATGCACGGTTATTAAGTTATTATATGCATGAACATTAAGGGGTTTTCTGAAAACTGCAGTACTCTGATTAAATAGAAAAAAACGTCCTGGCAAGAAAAAAACATAACAAGGCCGAATCCATGCACTGGGCCGAAACAGAGCATGGGAGCTGGGGGGATTTCGCACCATGGGCCAGGCCCGGTTGAGATCGAGGCCGCTGGGTCAACACGAGGCGCAGCGGAGGCGCTGACTGCGTGCGCTCTGCGTGTTTCTGAAAAAACTGCAGCCGCAGGTCGAGGCAGCCCGGCAGGGGACAGGCACGGCGGCAGCTGGTCTCTGGTGGCGCAGCATGGAGCCCTGGAGGCGGGGAGGAACTACAGGGCCGTGGCAGGGAGGATTCAGACAAGCGGCGGGGACAGAGAGAGGGCCGGAGTGTGAGCGAGAGGAGGCGAGGTGACCTGGATGCAGAGAAGGCACAGGGGACTTGGTGGCCGACAGCAGGGCTTGCGGCGGCGCAAAATCCGGCCGTTGCTTGCCGTATCCGGCGCGGAGGAGGACGGGAATGGGTTCCCTATGGACCGAGGCAGGTCGGGAACGGCAACAGAGGAGCTCCGGGGCCACGAAGAGGATGCGGGGCGCCATAAGGACGGGCGCGGGGACCTTGGGACCTGGCGTCCATGGCGGAGGAGCTTCGGCGGCGGTGCTCGTCGTCGGACGGCGAGGCGAGGAGGGGGCCAGGGATGAGGCATGGCTCGGGCAGGGGAATACTCGGGCGCAGTCGAGGTGAACGGCGGCAGGAGGTGGCTCCTGTTCATGGCGGCACCGTCCTGGTGGCTTCCTACAGAATGGGAGGGAGAGAGAGAGATGAGCTCGGGAGAGAGAGCAGGAAAAGGAGAGGAGGAGGAGGAGGAGACGGGGAGCGGTGGCATGACCTGGTTGCCGGAGCGGCGAGGCGACAGGAGGAAGGAGGAGGTGCTCGAGCGGCTCGGCGACGGCCATGGGAGCTCGTGCTCCTTGCGCGGCTGCACGAGGCAGGGTCTGTGGATCCATCGCTCTGTGTGGGGGACTCAGTTGCCGGCGCGGGAAGGCACCGGATGCAGGGGGGTCGAGCGCGGGAGCAGCAGAGGATGGAGGAGGAGGCGATGTGGTGCTAGTCGATTGGATCGATCCGATCTGGGAGGATCCCGAGGTGAATTGAGTGTGGCGACGGCAAGGGGAAGGATGGGACAAGGGTCCTAATTTTTAGGGTTTGTCCCAAAAGACTAGGAGTGGAGTATATATATACCTCACAGACTAGGTTAGGGGCTACCTCGTTCCTACGATCGCAATCGGACGATTGCGGATAAAATAGCTAGGGAGCCCAATTAACAAAACGGAGATGTTTTGCAGATGTTTGGGGATGATCCGTACACGACGGTGACGACTGCTCGGGTCGGGTCCGGGACAATTTTCGGACGCGCGCGAGGAGGGCCGCGGGCTGTCGAGAGAGGTTAGGTTGGACCTGGTGGTAGGTAGTGCAGAAGGCAAAGGGCTGAGAAGAGAGAAGAGGAGAGGCCCGGCGACTATTTCCGGAGACCGAAAACGTCTGACGTTAGACCGACTATAATGCCGCTATAGTTTAACGGTTGGGCTATCAAACGAGCTCCGAATGCGATGAAACTTGGCAGGCGACCTACTAACAACATCACAACACCACATGCCAACTTTCAACCCATTCCGAGAACATTTTTCGGCCACTTACAAAATACTATTTCGGACATGCCGCGGGTGCATGCGAGTGTGTCGGGGCTCAGAACGGACAACAGAAGGAACTGGGAAACCCGGACGGATGCAAGTTTTTAAGACACGATGATGCAATGCACATGATGACATGACAAGATGCAACACGCAAGCGAATGACAAGACAACAACAGCGAATAACTGGCGGACACCTGGCACATCGGTCTCGGGGCGTTACACCTACTCTCTTCAAGGATGCTCATAAGTTTGTCCCATTTTGTGATGAATGCCAAAGAATAGATAATATAGGTAAGCGCCATGAAATGCCTATGAATTATTCACTTGCTGTTGAACCATTTGATGTTTGGGGATTTGATTACATGGGAGCTTTTTCTTCCTCTAATGGGTATAGTCATATTTTGGTTGCTATTGGTTATGTTACTAAGTGGGTAGAAGCTATTCCATCTAGTAGTGCTGATCACAACACCTCTATGAAAATGCTTAAGGAAGTTATTTTTCCAAGGTTTGGAGTCCTTAGATATTTAATGACTGTTGGTGGTTCACACTTTATTCATGGCGCTTTCTGTAAAATGCTTGCCAAGTATGATGTTAATCATATAATTGCATCACCCTATCATCCTCAGTCTAGTGGTCAAGTTGAACTTAGCAATAGAGAAATAAAACTAATTTTACAAAAAACTGTCAATAGGTCCCGAAAGAATTGGTCTAAGAAATTAGACGATGCACTTTGGGCTTATAGAACAACATATAAAAATCCTATGGGTATGTCTCCTTATAAAATGGTTTACGAAAAAGCTTGTCATTTGCCTCTTGAGTTAGAACATAAAGCATATTGGGAAATTAAAGAACTCAACTATGATTTCAAATTTGCTGATGAAAAGAGGTTATTTGATATTAGCTCACTAGATGAATGGAGCACCCAAGCTTATGAAAATGCCAAGTTATTTAAAGAAAAGGTTAAAAGATGGCATGATAAAAAATCCAAAAGCATGATTTCAAAGTTGGAGAATATGTTCTTTTGTACAACTCTCATTTCATATTCTTTGTAGGAAAACTCCATTCCAAATGGGAAGGACCCTATGTTATCGAGGAGGTTTATCGATCTGGAGCTATCAAAATAAATAATGCCGAAGGTACTAACCCGAAGGTTGTTAATGGGTAATGAATAAAACATTATATCTCAGGTACGCCCATTAATTTTGAAAGCAATATTATCCAAACTATGACTCCAGAAGAACACATAAAAGAAACCTTCCGGAACACTCCAGAATCATGAAAAAGAGGAGCTACGTGATATGGTAAGTAAACAGACTCCAAAAAATCCACAAAAATATTTTTTGTCATTGGAATATTTGAAAAATGAGGAAAATAAGAAACTACCAGGAAGGTGACCCTGGTGGGCACAAGACACCAGGGCGCGCCTGGCTTGCCTGGGAAGGCGCGCCCAGGTGGGTTGTGCCCACCTTGGGTACCTTCCGGACTCTGTTTTTCTTCCGTTTGCTTGTTTCCCAAGATAAAAAATCTTTATATACTCCCGAACCTTTTGACCACCATATCACGGAGAAATCCTATGTTTTCCTTTCCTTGCTGTTTTCTGTCAAATCTAATCCACCATGGCCGCTTCAAGCTCCTCCAAGGACAAGTTCTTCGAGAACGTCATCAACCCATATCTGCAGGAGATGATGCAGCACCCTCAAGCTATCTAAATGCAAGAGGGGTGCTCCAGATCCGCGATGTTCAAGGCCCAAAGGGGACTAGATCCATGGAGGCTAGGCTTGAAGCTATGGAGTAGGAAGTTTTCCGGTGCAAGGGGATGGTGCAATGTCTTCTCCTTTAACGAGCAAATCAACTTCCTCCAGAGCCTGATCTACGACCTTCAAAACCAAGTCTTTGAATATGAGGCAAGGTTTAAAGGTATGAGTTTGGCTGCCAGTTGCAGGACCCGTGAGATTCACTCCTCCTCTTATGATGGTGAGCCTCTGCCATGGAATCCCAAGGATAAGATCTCTACTTCATCATCACCAAAAGAAAATTGAGTATCGGGTATGGGCACTCCCCTTTGTTTTCGCCAAGCTCGTGGGAGGTGCCCCGGTATCGTATCATCTCCACTATCTTTTGCCTTTACTTATCTTAGTTTGATCCATAGTTATCTTTTGCTTTAGATGAATAAAGTTTAGTTCGATCCTTTCTTTTCGAGAGTTTTCTTAGTGATCTATCTTTTCTTAGTGATATATCTTTGTAATCATGTGCGAGATATATAATAAAGTTTAGTTTGAGTTTTTCTTTCTTTACTTATATGTTCCAATAAAAAGAAAGGAAATAAATGAAAAAGATCATATGCTAATGTTATGGTAAGTAATGATGCCTTGGAGATTGACAAACATAGCATTGGTCAATGATGCAATTCATGAAAGAATTAATAAGGGAAGAGAAGATTCACATGCAAATACACTATCCTAGAAATCTTTTGTGATTGGGAGCCCCCATCAAAATATTATATGCCAAAATTGTTGACGTTGGACAAGGAAGACAACTTAATAATTGTCATAGATCCTTCAACATGTGGTGCTTGCCCCCTCCCATCTTTGCTAGCCGAAAATTCCGCACTAAGTAGAGATACTACTTGTGCATCCAAAAACCCTTAAACCTAAATCTTATTTTGAAGATTCCACCATACCTGCCTAAGGATTGAGTAAGATCTTTCAAATAAGTTGTCATCGATGCAATAAGGCAATAAAAATTGCTTCTAAAAGTGTTGGATCATTTAGTGTAAGAGAAAATTGAGCGTTGTACAAACTTGTGATGGTGAATAATAAAAGCGACAGACTGCATAATAAAGATCGCTATCACAAGGGGAAATATAACGTGATGTTCTTTTGCACTAAGGGATTGAGCATACAAACAAAAAGCGCATGACAACCTCTGCTTCCCTCTGCGAAGGGCCTATCTTTAATTTTTATGTATTTACTTCTATGCAAGAATCAAAGTTCTTCTTTCTATTCCTTTTTATTTTCTTTTTTGGCAAGCATCATGTGGTGAGGAAAGATCTAGGCACACATATCCAGTTGGATATAGGTAACATGAGTTATTATTGTTGACATCACCCTTGAGATGAATACATTAGGAGGCAGAATTATAAGCCCCTATCTTTCTATGTGTCCGGTTGAAATGTTTTGCTCATGTGTATGTGGTGAGTGTTAGCAACCGTAGAAGACTATATGATGATTGAGTATGTGGACTTGCCTAAAGGCTCCGATATGTGAGCCTTCCTGAAAAGATGATGAATTGTAGTTGCAAAGTTGACTGAGAACATAGTTTGTTGGTTTCCAATAGAGTTTATGCTTTATACTTCGATGTTATGATGAATTGTTACTTATTCATGAGAAGTCTATGATAAAAGAAGTCTATGATAAAAGTTTTATGTTAAAGTTTGTTGCTGTTATAATAATTAGTTTAAATGTCCGTGCGTTGCAACGGGCAAAAATTTAAACATGCTTTACATGGCGTCACACAACACTTTTTATATTCAATTTTGGCTAACGTTAGAAATAAGGTTATACTAGCATTTTCGACAATAAAATTCGGACGCGAACAAGTGACCCTAATGACATTTGTCAGGACCTAATTTAGCTCCGTACTTTTATGTGATGAAAGAGTAGTTGTGCATGAAATAATCTTTAATTAATTATATTTTTCTTGTTAGAAACACATTTTTTAAAGGTGTATTTTTGTATTTTTTTAGAACATTTTTTTTAATTTTATCTTTTTTGTTAACGACCTTTTTTTGAAAAAATATATTTCATTTATATTTGTTTTTTGCACTGTTTTTGGGCTTGGCCCAAGCAGAAGGACTTGACCGACACACACATACACAACACGTACTGGCCTAAAAAACATACAACACGTACTCTCTCTCTATTTCTAAAAAAACGTACTCTCTCTGTTATTACTAAAAAAGACGCACCCCTTTCTATTCCCCACTCTCACTCACTTCTCCCTAGTGGACAACACCACCGCCACCTCCCATCTTCTCGTCGTTCTTGGAGGACGAGGGCAGGAAGAATATCGCTTCCGGTGGCTGCACCGTCGTGCCCTCCACCCGCGCCGCCGTATCAGCGGAATCTTGCGTGGCTCCCTCTTTATTTCAGCTCCACCCGCACCACCGTTGACGGCGCGGCTCCTCTCCGACGCCTATAGTGCCTCCTTGTGCGGATGCAGCGGCTCTCCTGGCCGGTAGAGGAGGTGTGGGAGGCCCTGCTCGTCGCTGCTTCCTCGGCGTGGTCCTGCTCGTCGACGCGGAGGCCCTGCGAGGAGACGGCTCCACTGCTCTGAGCTCCTCCGACCTACTGCTGCTGGCACCATGGAGGTCCACCCCCACTCTCGCCTTCTCCTCCTTTCTTTCCATGTACCGCACTGCAGCAGAAAAATTAGTACTAATCTGCATGAAAGATTACTGAACTTAAACTGGGCAATAACATGCTCTCGTCCATTGACATTTTAGATGCGAAGTTTAGGACTAACTGAACCAATAGATTTGCAGAGCAGAGGGCAAGGAACTGGTTAGAAGCTTCAATTATGTAACTTTTGGAAAGTACAGTTAATTATTGCATGATTAAACTACACTTGAGCACCTGTCCCTAGTAGCACATAATTAAATGTAATGATTGCATTACTTTGTATGCTTTTCTGAATAAAATGCAGAGTGTAGATATGATCTAAAATAAGAGAGGACGAAACTTGTTACGTGTTCCCGGCTGGGTGTCTCCTGTTTGTTCATAGTCATAGATGTATCTTTCATTCTGGTTACTTGTTGCCACGTCTAGAAATAACATGCCTTCGTCGCCTGGTGTCCTTGCCGCCGCATTCAACCTGTGCACCAAGACCCCTAGCAGCTGCAGTTGGAGTTGATCTAGCTGTGTTTGGTGTTGGTGTTGCTGCTTGTTTCGTTCCTTGGCATCCATTAATGGAGATTGCAACTCAAATGGCTTGCCTGCACGAGTTTTGGAATGTGTAAGAATCTATTATTTAATAAAAATAAATGGCTTGCCTGGACGAAAGTTTTGGAATGTGTAAGAATCTGTTATTTAATAAAAATGATATACTAATTAGGATCGATAAATGTATCAGCAACAACGTTTAGTGTGTTATTTAATAAAAAATATAAACTAATTAAAAATGATACATGCATCAGCACAGGTCTTGAGCGCTTGAAGATTCTGTAAAGAACAGTGACAGAACCGATGAACCATGTGATATCTAATAGTCTAAGTCCACATGGTTAGCATGCTAATGGTGTGCTAATATACTTTGTTTTTGTTGGATTCTAAAGTGATCATCTATCATTGCATCACAGACTGATAATGGTGATGAAGAACTATGTAGTGTCTATGTGCCAACTGCCAACCAATCATCTATATATTGGTGGTATCTTTTTGGTGAACTCTGCGGAAATTGAATTGGTGATATCTTTTTGGTGAATTCTGCGGAAATTTTAAGCTTCCTATCATTTCCACTGTTTTCTTCAAAAGATAATTATTTGATGTCTTCTAGTAGCTCCTTTAAATGTTAAATCGTATCAGCACTTTGAATACTATATACTGTTTTTGTTTTGACCTTTTTTCATCGTAGGACCTTTTGTCTTCAAAAGATGACTTCCGTTTCTTTGTTTGTGCTATCTGTAAGTACCTCTATGCCCTATTTGGAACCATGGTTACTTATCCTAGTCCATCATAGTTTATTAATCAGTTGTCCCTTCTATATGATCTCGTTTCATAATTTTTGCTCCCAGATCTATATTCCTTCTGTAGTAACTGTAATGTGAAGTCTGATGTTGTTGTGAACTACATCCATCATTGTCTCTCCACTTAGAGATAAACACAATTAAAGTTGGATCATATTGCTTTTAACAACCATAACTTCTTGTGTTAATGTAATTCATTACAACTTCATTTTATGTCCAGCTACGAGACTGGTTGGACCTCTCACTCAATCATGCTATGCCATTGTCCATTCTCATACCTTCAAGGTAAATTCTCTTGATATATTTCTCGGTGGCTACAAAAGTACTATTTGGGCTTGCACCCTTACTCATCTTTCTAATGTTGTCAGGGCTTTTATCGTATCTAGGAGAATGAAACCTGAGGAGGCTGCTGTGGCAATATTGTCTTCTCTACCAGATGAAGTTGTGGATATAGTTTTTATAGTATTGCCATCTAAAGATTCAGTTTCTGAGAGGAGGAAAAAACTGGAATTCCTTGAGATGCGGGAAGAACTTATCAAGGTGATGTATGTCTTGCAAATATTTAAAATGGACTATTTTTTACTTCATCTGCAAATGCAACCATGATCTTGTTGTAGATATGAAACTCACATTGGTCGTACTTCTGGTAATTTAATACTGAGTGGGGCATGTAGTCACTCTTTTGTTACTAATTTATTTTCTTGGCTCAAAAGTCATTCATATTATGGACTTCTTTTGTCTAACACCCCATGTAACATGCGCTGCTACTACATATCCTGTCATGCGCTTGTTCTGTCATGATTGAAGCTCGATAATCTTTCCTGTTCATGCCCTCATGACCTCATGCATTTCATGGATTGGGAAGCTATTCATGCTTTACGCTATGATTTTTTTCTTGAACTCTTGGTAACCCTGCATTTATGAACTAGATGATACCCCGCACGTTGTTGCGGGAATGTTTTGCAATATATTCAGTTAGAATTGGTCGTATGGAACATGAATATTTGGAGAATATATAATATGAGAAGCTGAAAATAAATATGATTTGTGGTGCTTGATTATTGTATAATGTAAATATCATAATAGAATGTAAATTCTCATGCATGTTTACATGTTGAGGTGGTTTTTTATTATGCATGATTGCATGTTGTGGTGCACCTTCCTCCATGCATGTTGAATGATGAGGTGGCATACTTGCATGTTGAGAGAAATAGGCTAGTGGGGGCTAGCTATTTAGACATAGAAGATTAGTGCAATAGCCTGTAGTCTCAACTGTAAAACTATCATCTCATCTTGTCTGAACCAGATCAATATTCACACTGGATGGGGAAAATTGTATTAGTTTATTATCTTTTCTGTGCTTTAGGGCCATCCATAATAAAAATTGTTTCATGGGATCTATTAGCCCAGTTTTAGACTTTTAGTTGATAAATACCCGGTAAGTAGGTATTGGGATTTATGATCGTTTGGACCCGATTATTTTGTTGTTTCCAACATAATGCTGCGAACATTTGAGAATTATTTGATGTCCTCTATAGCAGCTCTTTTAAATGCTAAATCCTATCAGCAGTTGTGAATCATCTATATACTGTGAAACCGGCTGTTCACTTTCCCGTATCTATATGCTGATGTAGATATCTTTAGGAATATATAAAATCCACGTCCTGACTGATGTATTTACAAGAATTGTCTTATTTTTGTTTTTATTGGCTTCTCTATATGTTAATGTAGATATCTTTAGGAATATATAAAATTCATGTCTTGACCAATGTATTTACAAGAACTGTCTTATTTTGCCTATGTATGTTCTCAGTAGTTTTGAGTTATATCGCTTGTACTCCTTTGCTGATCAGCATGTAATCACTCTTTAAGACTGTAGATGATTAATTGTTTTATTCTAATATAAAATTACAATAGTAGGACAGGGGCACGGGGCCATATATGTCTATGTTTGCCCTTAGAAGCATGAGGAGGTCATTGCTGATTGTAAATTTGATTTGTACATACTTGGCTCGTTGTTTTTGCTGTCAGCGGCGATACCGGCGAGACGACGTGCAAAGCTGACTTGTTAAGAAGGATCGACCAAAGACTCTTTTTTTTTTGAAACGGAGGCAAAAGTTTTGCCTCATCGATTAATTAAGAAGAAGAGAATTGCCCGGTTAATTAATGGAAAACCGGGCAAAAACCAATACAAACGGAGCACAAACGAACTACTCACACGACATGAAACCCCACAACCGCACTCACATGGCATAAAACCCCACAACCGCACGGTCCGTCACACTCACCGAAGATACAACATCCACAAACCCAGAGGCACCTCCCAACCCACAATGACAACCCAATCAAGCAGCCAAAGACGTCTTGCCTTTGGCGCCACTCTTGCGATTGCCCACCTTCTTTTGTTTGTCCCTTATTGGCGTTCCTGTTAGGTGGCAAGCAATCGACCTACCTAAACCAGGTCTAGCAACTTCAACGCTGGCTAGCAAGTCACAATGTTCCTTCGCGAAGAGAGCATTTGAATTTGGGGTAGGTGCCAACACAAGTGGCTCCGTGGTCATGCCACTCACAGGCATCACCTGCCCGATGGACATAGATGAGGGAACGACGACAGCATCTAAAACTCCGCTCTCCATGACGTCGAGAGGTAGGATGTTTGACACCTGACAAGGCTCCATGGGGGGTGGTGAGGACACCAAATCCACCTCCGAAGCCTGGGGAGAGTCCAACTTGAGTTGCTCCATCGACAAAGGTGAAACAAGTTCCCCACTCAACATCTGCAGCTCGGGCATGATCTGCAACACCGGAGACACTACCTCGACGGAGGCCACACCCTCGAAGTCCAGCAACACTTGGGGCGTCGAACTGGACCCAACACGGGGCGAGAAGCCAGAAGCACGAGGGGAAAAGCAGCCATAGAGATCCACATCATTGTCGCCCTCGAAGTCAACGACAAGCTTTGGCAGAGGAGGCGACATAGGAGGGAGTGGCGCCTCGGCCGTCGCAGGAGATAGCCTGCCCAGAGCAACCTCTGCACGCTCCAGAAGGCTCCCAGCCCGCAGCAGCCATCCGTGCATTGAATCAACCACATCACTCAGAGGCTGAATCGCCTTCACCATCTGCAAGGAAGCCATGCCTTGCAGCTCAGAGCGTAGCAGCTCGGCTTGCGCAGTAAAGACAGACTTAAGTGCCACCTCAGCTGAGGCTGTAGAACCAGCAGAAGAAGAAACAACCGACGCCCAGGAGTCACATTGGATCGCCTTGGAGGAAAGCGTGGCATTAGAGTGGGCTTGACATGAAGGTGGATGAAGATGATTAATGGTGTCGAGGCGAGACAATGACGAAGCAGTAGGGTTATCGAGCAAGCTGAGGGGACGCCAAGCGTTCCGACACTCATGGACCCGATGGCCGTTCCCCAGGCAGTGAGAGCACCGAAAGGGATCCGTGCACTTCGCTGCACGGTGTCCAGTAACAAGGCACCTGCAGCATCGGCCATGGAGCCACGCAGGGATGGGCCAAGGGGACGAAGCCGGAGCTCGAGACGCCAGACGATGTGAACCATGCCGCGGCCGCACCTCCTGCCAACCCACGCAGGTAGCTGCCTCATGCTCAGCGCTCACCCCGCTGGAGCACTTGGTAGGCAGCGGCGTTTGCGGGGCCAGCTCAACACCATCCTCATCATCTTCGTCATCGTCGTCGAGGGAGCTCCACAAAGACTGCACCATACCCGCAGCCAAAGCATCAGGAGCACCCGAGGCAGCCAGTAGCTTTCCAGCCCTCAGGTCGGAAGAGGGCCCAGTGACATGACCGCCGTCTCCAGCAGTAACGACGGGTGATGCGGTAGGTGTTGGCGTCGCGAGGACCAGCTTGGACCTTGCCGGCGACTCGGGCATGGACGGAACCTCGCACGAGACCTGTCGCCCCTGCACGGTCGGGTCAGCCTTGCGGGAGGCGAGGGAGGCCGCGGCTAGGCCGCGCGCAGATGGCGGCGGCAGACGGGCCGGGGCGACGCCGGCAGCAGGAGAGGCCGGGACGGCTCCCATCGTCGAAGCAGCAGGAGAGCGAGGCCCGCCCGAAGTTCGCCGCGAATCGGCCGTGGGAGAGGAGACACACGGGGGAGGAGGCGTCGGAGCCTGGCCGTCACACGCAGAGCGAACGGAGGTCGAGGCAGAGCAGCAGTAACCGGACGAGGCCGCAACACCGAAGGACTGCCGAGGAAGAAGCGGGCGGCGGCGCCGCGCGCCCACCCGTGAGCGCGAACGGGAGACGCCCATCTCCTCACATGAGGCACGCAGCAGAGCAGGGGCACCGGATCTGTCCTCGGCGGCCGCAGGGGGAGGACGGCTGGAGCGGATCTGGCAGCGCCGCGGGCGGACGCTCACCCGACGCAGGAGCTCATTGCTCAGGTAGTACATGCATCCCAAAGACTTGATATATATTGGATTAAGGGGATTGTACATGTATATTTATAGCAGCAATTGTATCTATCTAAATATGATATGGAGTCCTGGAGCCATTAGGAGTCATACTTGCACTTTTGAGATTGGATGGAGTTTTTTTGGACGGAGTTGGTTTCTTCCCAGTTTTTTTTGAACTCTTGATTTCTTCCCAGTTTATTTGCACGTATGTGCAATGTTCGGTTTCCGTCTTTTTATCCAATCGAGTGGAACGCCTTTTTTTGGAATCGATCAAGCGTGGTAGGGTCGGCGAACTCACTAATTAAGAAATACTTGTTGCAAAGATCACTTCAGTTCCTCTAGTTGCGACAAGTGGTGCACATGCAGCGCGCCACTTGTCGTAATCCGAGAGTTTTTTCTTTTTTCGTAGATTCGTTTGTTCAAAATGTTTTATCTCTCAAACCGTGCGTTCAAATTCGAACTGCTTTCGCCGTTGGATTACTCGCGTTGAGATTTTCAAAATTAGATCCCATGTTGATAGGTTTTGATGAATTTATTTTCATGAAAAAACCAGACGAAAAAACCGAACTGGGAGCACGGGTTTTTCCCAATCCGAAAGAGGCACGCCCGTGCCTCTCACGAAATCACAACTGTGCCTCTCGCGGAAGCAAAACCATGACTCTCGCGGAAGAAAAAAAAAGAAAAAACATGCTTTTTTTCCATTTTCAAGGAGGTACGGCCGTGACTCTCGTGAAAGCACAACAGTGACTTTTGCGGAAGCAAAACCGTGAGTCTCGCGAAAGGAAAAAAAACAGAAAACGCGTTTTTTTCCTTTTCAAGAGGCACGGCCGTGACTCTCACGAAAGCACAACCATGCTTCTCGCGAAAGCAAAATCGTGACTCTCGCGAAAGAAAAAACAGAAAAACGCATTATTTTTTTTGTTTCCGAGAGGCACGGCCGTGACTCTCGCGAAAGCACACCCGTGCCTCTCGTGGAAGCAAAATCGTGACTCTCACGAAAGGAAAAAAAAAATAAAAAACACGTTTTTTTCGTTTTCGAGAGGCACGACCGTGACTCGCGAAAGCAAAACCATGTCGCTCGTGGAAGCAAAACCGCGACTCTCATGAAAATAAAAAAAATAAACGTATTTTTTCGCGCAAAATATTTTTTTTTTTCAATTTTTTTGTTTGAAAAGTGAAGGAAGACCGGTGGAAACCAAAGGGTTGAAAAAACCTGGGAAAAACCATTTAAAAAGCCGAAAACGCGTGCGGAAAAATAAAAAAAAATCTGGAGGGAGTGTCTAGAGCGCGACACGTGGTGAATGGCTGAGAGGCACCAAGTGGCGCTGATCGTTGCGAAGCTCTCGAAGAAGCGCTTGTTAACTAGTTGCTCTCGAGGATCGGTCGCTCTATTCCAATTAGGAACGCTAGCTGGGCTTGGGCCGGTCCATTGGATTGAGTTAGCCTGGGCCGACCAAAGATCCATCGCTAGGGTTTCCTAAAAAACGAATTGATCGCTAGACCGACTAGAATAGATTGATCGCTGGGGTAAATATACTTTTCAATCTCATCCATCAATCTATGTGATTAACATAAAATCAACAGATATAATAGGGTGACATATGGAGAACTATGAAAGCCTCCGTCCTTTAATATTAGGTAAAGATTCACATGATGCTTCTATGTCCGTATTTTGTTTTTACCGACACCTCCCTCTCTAAATGTGGACATATTTTTAGATTTTAGTTTTCGCTTGAGGACAAGCGGGGTCTAAGCTTGGGGGAGTTGATACATCCATTTGCATCATGTTTACCTACTGTTATGTATAATGTTTTTATGCATAATAATACTTTTTGGAGTAATTCTAATGCCATTTCTCTCATAATTTGCAAGTTACACACAAAGAGGGAGAATTCCGACAGCTGGAATCTGGACCTGAAAAAGCTACATCAGACTACCTATTCTGCACAACTCCAAATGAGCTAAAACTTCATGGGGAATTTTTATGGAATAAATAAGAAATATTGGAGCAAATAACTACCAGAGGGGGCCACCTGGTGAGCACAAGACACCAGGGCGCGCCTGGCCCCCCAGGCGTGCCCTCGTGGGTTGTGCTTAGCCCGGCCCACCTCCAGTGCCCATCTTCTGGTATATAAGTCATTTTGACCTAGAGAAAATAAGGAGAGGACTTTCGGGATGAAGTGCCACTGTCTCGAGGCAGAACTTGGGCAGGGGCACTTTTGCCCTCTGGTGGAGCAATTCCGTTGGGGGAACTTCCCTCCCGGAGGGGGAAATCATCGTCATCATCATCACCAACAACTCTCCCATCTTGGGGAGGGTAATCTCCATCAACATCTTCAACAACACGATCTCCTCTCAAAGCCTAGTTCATCTCTTGTGTTCAATCTTTATGCCGAAACTATAGATTGGTACTTGTGGGTGACTAGTAGTGTTGATTACATCTTGTAGTTCATTACTATATGATTTATTTGGTGGAAGATTATATGTTCAGATCCATTATGCTATTTAATACTCCTCTGATCTTGAGCATCATTATCATTTGTGAGTAGTTACTTTTGTTCTTGAGGTCACGGGAGAAATCTTGTTCCAAATAATCATGTGAACTTGATATGTGTTTGATATTTTGATGGTATGTATGTTGTGATTCTCTGAGTGGTGTCATGTGAATGTCGACTACATGACACTGCATCATATTTGGGCCTAAGGGAATGCGTTGTGGAATAGTTATTAGATGATGGGTTGCGAGAGTGATAGAAACTTAAACCCTAGTTTCTGCGCTATTCCTTAAGGGATCGATTGGAACCAAAAGTTTAATGCTATCGTTAGAATCTTTCTCTAATAATAAAGAACGGATTGACTTAGTGGGTTCACCATCACAATACGCTTCTTTTCATGAATTTATGCTTTCAGTTTAAATATAAAACATATACGCGAGGTGGTACTAATTGGTTACTCCCTAATTTTTGTCGGTCTTCGTCCGTCCGTCCGTCTCAACCAAAATTCCCCGCATGGGCCTCACATTGATTTTTTTGTGCATCCCTGCATGGGCCAAGGTGGGCCTGGTCGGATATTTTGGCAAAAAAATAAATTTACTTGTGTCAGGAATTGAACTCGCGATCTCTCAGACCATACCATACACACCTACCAACTAAGCAATATCAGCTCATGTGTAGTCAAGACGTTTACTTTTCTTATTCAATAGTACCACCTCGCCACGTTACAACTGAAAGCACCAACATATATACGTCTTAGAGTTACACTTTATCAACCAGATCAATAAGTCGGCTAAGGAAGGAAGGAAAATGAGTCCAGGGAAGGAAACATATATACATCCATACTATGTGGGCTAATTAAAAGGAAACGAAGGAAGAAGGAAGGAAGAAAATTAGTGGGCAATGAGTCCTGGGAAGGAAAGAAATATGGTGGGCCAATTAAAATAGGAAGGAATATCCATACTATGTGGGCGCTAATTTAACTGGAAGGAAGGAAGAGAATGATTGAGTGCGTCCTATGTGGACTAATTAGGCGCAATTTGGGCTAATTAACTTGTGGGAAATTAATGAGATTCATAATGCCATGCTTGCTGCATAAATTTAAAAGAGGGCGTTTAAGAAAACAAGTATTAAAGGAGATTAGGTGATGCTAATTGGTGATTGTTCAAGAAAAAAACAAAAAAAACCTAATTAAAGGAGAGTTTTTTAAGGCACCCGAGTGTATTTGTGTGGAGGGCCTTCTTGTAATTGGCGTGGAGGGCGGCCGCTATCCAGACCTGCTTGGATCCTAACCAAATACAATGAAGAATGACTCTTTTGTAGTCTTTTAAGTTTCCTCCTCGGTGTGTAGATGTGTGTTGTTGTGCAAAGATCAATCTAATTAAGTTTCCTATAGCTAGGTACACAAGCTAGGTTCTGCATATACCAGCTTGATCTGCATGAAGATCTAATAGGAAAGCAAGACTGTATCGATTTATCCTAGAACTGTGTACATGTGTAAAGTTGTGCAAAACTAAACACAACATAGTTTCATGTACCTTGGTTTGTTGGTTTTGCATGTCAATGTTGATAATCTCAAACAACTACTTGGTTTTGATTGTTGATGTTATAGGATGGATGTGTGCACAATGAGAGAGCATCATGGAGATAGAAGAAACTAAAGGCCTAATTTGCCTCCACACATGGTTTTGTCTTGTCCCATTTCATAGATTGACTAGTTAGTAACTTACTATTTTACTGGTCATGAAACAAACTATGTATAGGTCTAGGTCAAGACGAGGTGGATGATTCATCTGCCTAAGTTGGGTTAGGTCCATCAACAACACGAAACTGCTCGGTAAAAGAATATTTCACAATTGCACCTTAGAAAATCAACCATGAAAATACCGTCAATTTCTCTATTTTTTCAAAGGCCTTTGAAAAATAATTATCTCTTTGTGGCACATGTTTACCTCCTCTTCAACGGTTTCCATGTTAGCTGGACCCCATTAAAGATTACATCACCTAGGCACCAACTCAATATGAGGGCGCTAAAAAACAAGCCGACGAACTTCTGCACTCGAGAATTCAGAAAAAAATGTTTCATGTCTACCACATCCCCACAACCTGATTCTCGTGCCTTGCAAGCTATGTTACTTTAGTTGAAGGAAGGATAATGTAGGGATGCTATTTTCTCCCATTGCAACGCATGGGAAATTTTCCTAGTTTATTCTTAATACTTTTCTCGTAGTTGCGGATGCTTGCAAGGGGGTTAATCACAAGTAGGAGGTTTGTTCAAGTAAGAACAACACCTAAGCACCGATCCACCCACATATCAAATTATCAAAGTAGCGAACACAAATCAAACCAACATGATGAAAGTGACCAGATGAAATTCGCGTGTACCCTCAAGAACACTTTGCTTATCATAAGAGACCGTTTTGGCCCATCCTTTGCCTCAAAAGGATTGGGCTCCCTTGCTACACTTTTGTTACTACTATTGTTACTTGCTCGTTACAAATTATCTTGCTATTAAACTACTCGTTACTTATAATTTCAGTGCTTGCAGAGAATACCTTGCTGAAAACCACTTGCCATTTCCTTTTGCTCCTCGTTGGGTTCGACACTCTTACTTATCGAAAGGACTACGATTGATTCCTTATACTTTGGATCATCTGCCGCTCACCTCATGGCCTTGACCACGACATCGCAACCTGTCATACCAGCGACGGCCGAAGCTAGCCTGGGGATTGGGTCCTGCCGGCGTAGAGCACTAAGCTACCGCGAGAATGAAAGGGGAAACCATGCCAAAGCAAGAAGCGCAAACACGACATTGATTGGTAATATTAACATTAAGACAAAAGCATCACAATTTTTACATACCCTCGCGGGGCCCTTCATGGTTTTCCGCAGCAACAAAGCAAAATTAAAAGGGTCTCCCAAGGACCGCGACCCAAACAACGTCGCCCGTGGAGTCGGGCTGGCGCCTTGCCTCCACTAGGCCCGACCACGGAGGAGCGGCGGCTCGTAGCTATCGTCGTCGCTCGAGCCATGTCCGGAGGATGCACTACTACTGTCAAAAGAGTCGCAGACAAGGCCAAGGGCAAGTTCACCGTAGGTGGCCCCACTGCCTTGACCTCCTCCCCTGGGGCAGCACTCCTGGCATCGGTCATCCTCTCCGAAGACCTTGAAGAAAAGCGTCGACGCCTCGTTATACTCGAAGTGAATGGTGTGACCTCCCTTCGGGCGGAAGGAGCAGGCGATCACGCCCCATCCTCGAGTCGTGAAGACGTTGCCAGAGTCGAAGACCTCGACTTCCGCTTCTGAAGCCTGGCTATAGCAACCATCGTGCTGCAGCCACAGTTCGACGGCCCTATTGGCGGTATCTCCCTCGCTAGGGAGTGTGGGAGCCGGAGCCATGTGCACGGCGGCATTTCTGCCCACACCACAAACTCGCGGGCCGTGCTCTCGGCATGGGTCCGTGGGCGGTGTGGCCCTACATGCACCACTTGTTCTTCTCCACGGTTGCACCCCTCGCGGTGTCCATGGCCGCTCCCATGGGTGGGGCTTTGCACGCGAGCATACGCGTGGACTGGGAAGCCGATGCAGCGCGTTCGTGCAAAGGACGCGTCCCCATGGGCGCCGTGGCGGCATCGTGAGAGTGGTCATGCCTCTTCTTCGACGAAAGCAGCTCAGGTTCCACCTGAGGGGTTTTTCCCTTCTCCGCAGCGGAGAACCTCCTCACTGGCACCATGGACGCTCTAGCAAGACAGCAGGATGAAGAGGAAGAAGGAGGAGCGAGCGTTGAGAAGATGAAGATAAGCAGGGGGCTCTGCCCCCTCTCGCATTTATAGCTGAGGGAGGCCAATCGCCGGCCTCTCGTGATTCCAGGCAATGATGGCTTTTCTGCATGCATCAGGCAGTTGTCAAGTCGGGCAATTTCTGAGACGACGTGGGGAAGCGGAGACGCCCACATCCCATAAAGCGCCACACGTCGGCTGGGTCCGCAGGCGATTGGGGCCCATGGCGCTTCACCCTTGCCCTTTGGCTTCGCCACGAAGCCAAGACCGAGCGCGCCTTGGGCCCGGGGGTTACTATCGGCATTCTGGGAATCAGGGTACCAATACTTGCCTGCCTGCGGCCCACTGCGTGGCTCCATCAATGGCCTGGTATGACCCATCTTCGGTGCCTCCAAGACAAGACCCTCGTGAGGCGGACGACATCAAGACATCTGGAGGGATCCACTACAAAAAACCACTTCCGTGATGAGATGTTACGTGTTTGTCACAGTAGGTCATGTTTTTTGTCATGCATGTACATCCATGATGATTTTATGACAGAATGAAGATAGTCATACCTATGCTGTCGTAGAAGTGTTCCATGACAATACCAAAATTATCATCATGGAAGTGTCCACTTCCATTACGATAAATGGCGCGTCATGGAAGTGCTTTCGTCAAGGGTAACCGACACGTGGCATCCACCGTAACAGGCCGTCATTAAGCTATCGGGTTCTGGTTTGGATCTGATAACCCGTTAACAACCTGGACCATTGGGGATTTTCCACGTGTAAAATCATCATTGGCTGGAGGAAACATGTGTCGGCTCCTTGGTGGGTCAGATGTCGTCTGTCCAATGGAGGAGACGTGCCTATGATATGTCGATACGTGGGAGGGCCAAACAGAGGCCCATATAGGTTTAAAAGGCTGGCCCAGTCAAAGGCGCGTAGTATTTACTCAGGTACTAGTGGGCCAGCCCACTAACGGCATGTTTAAACATGGCCCATTTATGGCCCGAAGCCAGATCTAGCCCGTTAATTGTCCGTTGAATATTTCGGCCCAATTACAGCCGAGTGACATTTCGGCCTGTTAGAGGCCCGATGTAGACATGGGCCCATTTCAGCCCGGTGTGTCTTTCGGCCTGGGAATGTCCCGTGCTGCCCATGGGCCATATATGGTCCGACGCGACATCTAGGCCTCTAACGGCCCGTGATCAAGGTGGCAAAAGTTCAGCCCAACGTGACTTTGGGACTATTAAAGGACTGTCGTATAATTTGGCCCGCTAATGCCTCTACTAAGCTTTCGGCCTCTTAAAGGCCCATGATATCAGTGGGCCAACTAAGACCAGAGATATGTTTTGGCCTGGTAATGGCCAGTCATATAACTGGGCCAATAATGGCCCGATCTACATTTCAGCCTACTGAAGGCCCGTCAACGACTAGTGAAAATTGAGGCCCAACATGCATTTCGGCCTGCTAAAGACCCATGGTTTCTTCTGGGCCGTAACAGGCCAGCAGAATATTCAGCCTGTTAACTACATGAAGCTACATGGGCCCAACTAAGCGCTGGGTCCACTAAAGGCCCCACTGAACCTTGGGCTGAATATAGGGCCGTGTAAGTTGTGGGCCTGGTGCAAAGTGTGAATGCCCTAATGGCCTTTCAGGCAAAAGAAAGTTGCAGGCCGGCCCAATTATGGCCCGCTAAAATGGAGGCCCATTAGAGGTGAATGTTTCAGCCCGGTCGACTACATCCGATTTTCATCATTTTTTCCACATAGCGAATGATGGCATATATGGTAACTAGTAGGAATTAAGAACAAACCTACTCTATACAATAAAGAAATTACTGCATAGGAACTTAGAATAAACCTACACTATATAATAAAGGATTTATGGTACATTACATCCACTGGGCATCGAAGTTCGCCACCAGTGTTCATAAAGCGCAACGAAGAAGCAGATTACAAAAACTGGGTGCCATTGCAGCGTAACAAAACAATACTGAACCAGACCACTTCCAAGATAATTCAAGAAAGGTTAGCCTTGTGCGGGAACTATTGCGCAAGCTGCTGAGCAAGGCTATGAGACCGGCCTAGCATGTCGGTCATAGCTTCCAGGTGTGGTTGTTTAGCAATGAGGTTCTCATTGGTGTTCTCTTTGCTGGAATGGGGTTTTGCGTCATAGAGTTGGTGCTATGTCAACTGGCATCATCATACTGTTTGCGGCAGTTGGGGTCTGCTGAGTTGGGGCATCAGAGATGGCTAGTGTAGTAGGGCTACAGTCTGCTAGAGTTTTGGCCGTGTTTTCTGGGTCTGGTGATATTGCAACTACATCTAATGTGCTATTTGATTTATCAGGTGTCTCTACCTTTTCCAAATACTTTGTTCGTGCTCCTCCGCGATTAGCAATCGCCCTCTTCCTTTTGAACGTCTGATACACAAGAACAACATTTGAATGGATAAATATGGTATGATGACAGATGGAATATGTACTAAAAATGGATAGACTAGGCGTATTCACATACACGATGTGTAAACTAAGCTAATGGCAGTGCAACATAGTAGAAGCAATGCAAAGCATCAGTTGCAAGATATGTGCCACCAATATAACCTTGGGAAGTTAGAGCAAGCACCTTGATGGGTGAATAAGATAGGGCATTTGCATCTGACTCCTCCACTAGGGAGCTACATTGACTTAGGTCTCCCCTAGCTTAGAATCATTATTAGGATCATATTCTGAGCATGAATCTGTAGGTGGAGAGCGTTTGCATTGCATTGCATCCAGACTTGATTTCAGTCCCTTAATGCCAAGTTTGATAGCCATGGCATTGTTTTGCTTTATTCTTTTCATGCGAGCAAGCTCATAATCATTATGATGCTGTTCACTATCTGAGATTCATGAAAACATAAAAAGTAGTCAGATTATCTATGGAATGCATTACAGATTCAACTCGAAGAGTGTCTCCCTATAAACCCTTGCGTATACAAAGTTCACCCCCAACCGTGCTGAGTAGACTACACATAGAAATACAAACCTCTTATGTCACTATAACAGGCAGACACACATTTCAAAACTAAAGTAGGAACATTAGAATCATATCAAATTCATATTTGAACAAATAAACTAAGGAATTATGAGTGGCATAATGTTTAGCTTCAAGGGTTGAGTGCTGGTAGTGCGACACAAAGCAAGTAGGTAGATTGTATTCCATGTAAAATAGCATAGTCTATGTAAAAGGTGGATATGAGACTTTCTTTCTATACAATGTAGTGTTTGTTGCCCACACATGATGGAAGAGATCACACAGAGAAATACTATTCACTCATGTCTACAGTTCCAGTATTTTGAAACAGGGTGGTCCACCATAAAAGAATATTGACAACAAATATGACAAGGCAAGCATAGAGGTAGTGAATCAATCATTACTTGTGATCTTACTAGGACAAGTATGCAGAATTGTAACTATAGTAAGTGACTGTCCAAAATCTGAATCAAGAAGTTGGTCTAGCACTTATTGTTTGCAACTAATCGGCATGAATAATTGGATATCATATTGAATGAGTAAGAAAGACAAGTAAAATTGTCAACAAACCTGGCCGGCACTGGGTCAATGTCACTATGACTAACAATCCAAAATGACTAGTGTCTGTTCCTAGGGCCGGAATTTTGAAACCCTATGAACTTTACAGGTACTAAAGATTACTAAAATACATCTGAACCATTAAGTGTAGGTAGCACTCAGTACACAACAAACCCTAATGAATCAATTAGAAAATGGGTGATGAGGAGTGATTGTTGAGTGTTGAGGACATATCTCAGGATAAGTTAGGTTGGCTTAGTGGCTGCTGCATGCCCGAGCCCTGAACGGACTGGGAAGGAAGGCACGGTTGCGCGCCCGGGTAGCGGTGACGCTATTGAGTGAGCAGCTCCTAACCTCCTGTTAGTCTGGCGTCTCCTCCTAGAGGCATGCCATCCGGGGATGGCAAGTCGCAGGTGAGGCAGGCGGCTGGGGCGAGTAGAGATCGGAAGTGCGGTAGAACAGAGGGGAATCGAGCCTCGGCCGACCCAAAATCCCAGGGTGGGCCACAGCCCACCATGGGCACCTTGTAGATCCACACCCGAGCGGCGTACATGCATTTTCGACACTAAATTAGGAACATTTAGCTGACGAATTAAACGACTCTGTTTAATAATATCAGATTCATATTTGAACAACTAAGCTTGTTTAGCTTGATGGGTGGAGTAGTGCTATTTTGACACGAAGCACGTACGCTGATCGTATAGTGATCATAAAAAGGGGGAAACCCTAAGAATGATCAATTAAACCCTATTATGACTGTCCCATGGCAGATTTGAAGCTACAAACCGCATAAATGCTATTTAGCAACCATTGTTTGCTTCGAACTAAGAACTAAATTCTAAGAGCTGAAAAGAAAGTATAGTAACCATGTTAAGATCTATTTTCTGGTTGAGATCAAAAAGTTGAGCAGATATGAAGTACCGCCTCTCTTTCGGCGTCGTGTAGGCATCGGGGGTGCGATGGTTGTCGGTGGCGTTGAAGCAGATCTGTGATGGTAGACAGGTGCATCAGGGGATAAGTCCCGTTGCAGTGGACGAGAAGGTCGTGGGAGCGGCCCCCACAAGGAGGACGACGGCGCCGATGAAGTGAGAGGACGCGATGCAAGGCCCTGGTCTGTCGCCATGGATGACAAACGTCCATCTCTAGTAGTGGACGACGCGGTCTTGGTAGGCGCTCCGACATGGTGGAGGACGGCGGCGATGGATGGGGTGGAGGACGACGGCGATGGATGGGGTGGTGGACGGAGGAGGCTAGTGTGGGGATGGTGTTCTAGCGCGGCAGTGTATGAATGGGAAAATGGAGGGAGAGGGTACGGGGAACCATGTTTTTGGGACGCGTCTGTCTGAAATATGGGAAAGTTACGAACTTAGCTCCTGTTTAAAATTTGGACGTCTTGTCGGTTGGGGATAGGACAGTAATCTCGCATCTCCCCAATATTTGCCCAGAGCGATTTTGGGTGAGGAGAGGGTGTTTTGGCGCCCATGGTTGTTGCCCGCGGTGTATGAACGGGGCTGACAGGTAGGGCGGTTGTGTCACGTCTGAGTGAAGTCATAAACCTGCCCATATTGAAAATATTTGCCTACATTGATTTTGGCCGGGTCGAGTTTTTTTGCCGCCCATCGTGTATGAATGGGGAAATGGAGGGAGAGAGAGATGTCTTTCGGACGAGCTTGAATCAAATGTGTTTTTCCGCCCATGTTTGGCACCCACCGTGTCTGAATGGGCTTAGAGGCGGTTGTGTCGCGTTTAATTGAAGTTACTAACCTACCCCTATTAAGAGTAGTGGAAATCGGGCCGATGGATTGTCTGTGTAAAGGGTAGACAGTAATTTCCATCTCTCAAACACTGGCTTCAGGCAGCCGACATGGGAGTGGATATTTTGCCGCCTCTTTCGAATTTTGGGACAATAAGCATCCACGTTTACCCTGACAACTAAATTCGAATCCATTTTGTATTCTTATACGAATCTTTATAAATCATTCTATGTGTTTTTATATATCTTCAATAGCACAAAAAATATGTATTCCACTGTCATATATGAATATGATTTACAAATGCCGATACTCGAATTCAGAAGCTAGAATCCATTTAAAGGTGAATTCGAATATTTGAAACCACTTTATTTCCAACTCAAGTGTCACACGCAGCATGATGTGTACTCCCATTTAGATATGTACACAAGTGATGTCCCAAAATTCAAAATACCAATTCAATCAACCAATAATGTACAAAACTAACAGACATATAAACACCTATAGTGTACATGGATCAATAATATCAACTAACATACATAAGCCAGGACGCTGTACTTTTTTTGCTAGAAGAGCAGCATTTTTTTAGTGAAGCTAGTACATCATCTTGGCCCTTTCAGATGCATGCCACTTAAGGACCATCTATACTAATATTATTGTTGAATGCACATTCAGCCCGATTGGCATATTTGTAGATCTAGCACAGCAATCAAAATAAAATGCCTCAGATTCTTATCAATTAATACAGACTCATGCTAAAAAAATTACAAACCAAACAACAAAAAACAATTATTACATGATCTCTAAAACAAATGGTTTGATCGATTACATGAACAAACAACACAAAGGTTATTCAACAATGGAAAAAACATGTCACCAATGATTTACCAAGTGGGAATTTAATTTGCTTTTTTCCAACAAGACCTTAACAATGTGGTCAGTCTCAGCTTGCTTCATTTTGAAATCCACCAAATATTTAATGGTTGTCTTGAGTACTACCTATGATTGTGTTGTTTGCTTCCTCAACATGTCAACTTCATCTCTAAGTGCAGAAGCAGAGTCTCTTTCTACCAATACTTTAGCCTCTAGAGCTTGAGCAGTTGGCAATTCATGACACACGATTGGTGTGGCACCCCGGCTCAGAGCAGCCGGTTTACCTTGCATTGCTAGCCCAGAGATCTAGTCTTCTGGCAACACACAACAACTTGGTACAGAAAGCAACCACTTTATTGATGCTAGCAGAAACATAGGTTCGATATTACTTCAACTAGCGAGGCCAAGCGGCACACACGGTGCGGGTGAACAATATGTACATTATTTAATGAACATGAAAGGGGCCTTGATGCCAACTATGCGGCAGCGGAACAACGACGAAGCGGAACTCCATAGCACAGGGACACCAATGTGGACACGGTCTAGACACGGGATGCACTCCAATCCGGTAAGACTTTCCTGAAAGCTGGCATGACACGCCAGGTCAGTACATTGAATGTACTTGCAAGCTCACAAGAAATAGAAGAGAGAAGTGCATATTACACCCCTCAATTCTAGCCCTAGTCTAATGTACACCCCCAACTTCAATACCATCTAGTTTACACCCCCAACTCTCAAAACCAGCTGGAATTCAACCCTCCCCTCCCTGTTGACCGGTTTTGACCCAGTTGACTAGGTGAACAGTAAATTCAAAAGGAATATTTTTTTAAAAAAATCATTCTTTTAACCGGGTGAACAGTAAATTCAGAGAGGTTTTAAATAAAAATAAACTCAAGTGTCCAAACAAGTTGAAAATTGGCGCGGACATCACGCATTGAAAATCGTCCATGCAAAAATAATTCAGATTTTTTTCAAAAATTTAGTATTTTCTTGAATTTACTAATCACCCGTTAAAAAATCAAAACTGTTTGTTGAATTTTATTTCCAACTTTTTATCAATTTACTGTTCACCATTGAAAAAACAAAATTATTTTCTGAATTTTTTTAGTTACTGTTCAGCAAGTCAATAGGTAAAAAATCAACTGGGTCAAAACCGGTCAACGGGGAGGCGAGGGTTGAGTTCTGGCCGGTTTTGAGAGTTGGGGGCTGTAAAGTAGACGATATTGGAGTTGGGGGATGTATATTAAACTAGGGCTAGAGTTGAGGGGTGTAATATGCACTTCTCTCGAAATAGAATCATAATGACAAACAATAATATGACAATTAAGCCGGTTAAATGCAATGCTCCAACATACTACTCATGAAGTGAACATGCTTGTGCACCGAGTCCCTCGGACTCCTTACCATACTGGTTACCTCATAACCAATCTCATCAATACAGTGATCACTCCAGGATCACAACTTAAACCATCTCTTGGGTTCCAACAACCACAACGGAAACCAACTCTTTGGCTCCATTAACAACCATCTTCATGGTTCAACAATCTCTTCACATGACCCGTGCAAATCATATACTTTAGTGTGCAAGATTAAATTATTTATGTTGATCCATGGTGTGACCTACTACGAACTGGGTCCATAACCGAGGACGTGGCTATCGATAGATTTGACACACACACTCTTGAGAGGTTAGCACACTGTACCCACACCGCGAAATCCATGGCCTCGCACTCCCATTCGGGTGGACCAACGACATTTCGACAGATCCAACCCATTGTCATGACACTCTCCCGGTCACTCCGACCAACTCCCCTTTCGGCTAACCCATGGGTGGCCCCGATGTCAACCCATGACATCCAACGCCACTGTCGTGGCCAAACATAAACAATCACAAACGGGCATCCGGTACCAAAACAACAACAATGGGCACACAAGGTAATGCTGCTTACCGGGCTAGGGTACCACACGCCCATAACCTTCCCTCGTTGGAGGCACCAACCAGAGGCATGACAATAGACCAAATAAAGGCCTTCCCATAAAGGCAAATGTGGTTGCACTAGGAAGCTCGATTCGGTGGCACCATGACTCAATCAACATTATGTTCAAGTTGAATTTATCATCAGGTTTGACTTCAAATAAAATAACTTGAGCCATAGTATGCCATGAACATGCAAATATTTGACATGCAACTATATTCACTCATCACCGAAATGACATGGATCAACATCACAGAGTCATTTTGCATGCACCACTAATCACTTTAGGGACACTGGTTTTAACTCACTGGTTTTAACCCAATCATTTTTAGTTATGACTTTAGCATGGTGAAAATGATAAATCATTTATGAAAATAATACTGATCATACTCAAACCATGGTCATGCTATCAACATCATACTACTGCATCCAACTAGTTCATGCACTCAAGTACTACAACAAACTAAACAATTCAAGCGTAACAATTTAACTAGCATAATCAATATTTATTAAATGATTAAATGCATGAAAGAAATCATACTCAAGTTGGAAAATCATAGTTATTGAAATGACACCATGCAAATATTTGTGTGGTTTCCTTAGCACAGAGGAGGGTCACACTCATGTTTCTCCTCTAGGCAAGCTTCTCCTTCTGAAAATATTTAAAATAGAAAAAGAAAATATCAAGAACCCTTCGGAAGTTCACCAGAAATTCTATACAATAGAGAAAAATCTCAAATTTCATGTGCTGTTAGAATATTCCAATACAAACACAATGCAAAAAGAATCAACTCATTTGGATTCATAGATTAGGAGTTATGGCTGGTCAAACTTTCTAGTCAAAATTTGAATTAAATTTGAATAAAAGAAAATCTAGGGGGCATGACATCGAAGGCGTAAACCCGCAGGGCGCCTCCACTTATACCGCTTCGGGGGCGGCTGAGTGGCTGACAGCGGGCCCTTCCTGTCTGGTTTAGAGAGAGGGGGAGAAACAGAGGAGGGGGTGGCGAGACACCGGCGTTTCTCCGATGAGGAGAGGTCAGCTGCCGATCTGAGAGGGAGGGTTGGATGCGCAAGACTACGACGAGTCTACACGTACCTAAAACGAGGCGAGAGGTGGTCGGAGCTGCTCGGAAACAGCGTCTCCAGTGGCGGCTGCAGACGGTTGTCACCGGAAATGAAGAAGACGGCAAGGTTAGGCGACTCCAGGGGCTTCAGCGGGGTCGGCTAGCTCCAGTGGACCACCAGGGACACGACAGAGTAGTCTCACAAGATCGAGAGGCTCTGGAGGCATGGGGATGGCAGGAGGGGATTGCCGGTGAGCTCGGGTCAGGGACAGCGGCCAGAGGCCTGCCCGGCCGGGCTGCGGCCGATGGTACCTGGAACTACGTCGGTATTTCCCTGGAGAGGGAGGGATGATGTAGCACAACGACGGTAGGCATTTCCCCCAGTTATGAAACCAAGGTTATCGAACCAATAGGAGAACCAAGCAACACAACGCAAACAACCCCTACACACAAATAACAACATCTCGCAACCCGACGTGTTAAAGGGGTTATCAATCCCTTTCGGGTAATGGCTCCAAAAACGATGAGTGATGGGAGATAAAGTTGTAAATATTGATAGATCGAACGCCAAATAAAATAAATTGTAGCAAGGTATTTTTGGATTTTTGGTTTAATAGATCTGAATAAAAATGGAAAGGAAAAGTAGATCACAAGGCAAATATATGAGAAAGAAGACCCGGGGGCCGTAGGTTTCACTAGTGGCTTCTCTCAAGAAAAATAGCAAATGGTGGTTAAAAATATTATTGTTGGGCAATTGATAGAACTTCAAATAATTATGAAGATATCTAGGCAATGATCATTACATAGGCATCACGTCCAAGATTTGTAGACCGACTCCTGCCTTCATCTACTACGATTACTCCACACATCGACCGCTATCCAGCATGCATCTAATGTATTAAGTTCATGGAAAAACGAAGTAATGCAATAAGAATGATGACATGATGTAGACAAGATCCGTTCATCTATCTGGCGGTAGATATACATCTCGTATTTTTATCCTTAGTAGCAATGATACATACGTGTCGATTCCCTTCATGTCACTGGGATCAAGCACCGTAAGATCGAACCCACTAACGGGCACCTCTTCCCATTGCAAGATAAATAGATCAAGTTGGACAAACAAAACCCAAATATCGGAGAATAAATTGAAGGAAATATGCCCTAGAGGCAATAATAAAGTTATTATTTATTTCCTTATATCATGATAAATGTTTATTAATCATGCTAGAATTGTATTAACCGGAAACATAAAACATGTGTGAATACATAGACAAAAACAGAGAGTCACTAGTATGCCTCTACTTGACTAGCTCGTTAATCAAAGATGGTTATGTTTCCTAACCATAGACATGAGTTGTCATTTGATTAACGGGATCACATCATTAGGAGAATGATGTGATTGACTTGACCCATTCCGTTAGCTTAGCACTTGATCGTTTAGCTTGTTGCTATTGCTTTCTTCATAACTTATACATGTTCCTATGACTATGAGATTATGCAACTCCCGTTTACCAGAGGAACACTTTGTGTGCTACCAAACGTCACAACGATATTGGGTGATTATAAAGGTGCTCTACAGGTGTCTCCGAAGGTACTTGTTGGGTTGGCGTATTTCGAGATTAGGATTTGTCACTCCGATTGTCGGAGAGGTATCTCTGGGCCCTCTCGGTAATGCACATCACTCAAGCCTTGCAAGCATTGCAACTAATAAGTTTGTTGTAGGATGATGTATTACGGAACGAGTAAAGAGACTTGCCGGTAACGAGATTGAACTAGGTATTGAGATACCGACGATCGAATCTCGGGCAAGTAACATACCGATGACAAAGGGAACAACGTATGTTGTTATGCGGTATGACCGATAAAGATCTTCATAGAATATGTAGGAGCCAATATGAGCATCCAGGTTCCGCTATTGGTTATTGACCAGAGACGTGTCTCGGTCATGTCTACATAGTTCTCGAACCCGTAGGGTCCGCACGCTTAAAGTTCGGTGACGATCGTAATTAGGGTTTTTGTGTTTTGATGTACCGAAGGTTGTTCGGAGTCCCGGATGTGATCACGGACATGACGAGGAGTCTCGAAATGGTCGAGACATAAAGATTGATATATTGGAAGCCTATATTTGGATATCGGAAACGTTACGGGTGAAATCGGGATTTTACCAGAGTACCGGGGGGTTACCGGAACCCCCCCGGGGGTTATTGGGCCTACATGGGCCATAAGGGATAAGAGGAGTGCCGGCTAGGGCAGGCCACACCCCCTCCCCCTAGACCTAATAGGACAAGGAAGGGGGGCGGCGCCCCCCTTTCCTCTTTCTCCCTTCCTCCTTCCTTTTCCAACAAGGCAAGAGGGGGGAGTCCTACTCCCGGTTGGAGTAGGAGTCCTCCAGGCGCACCCATAGGGCCGGCCGCACCTCCCCCTCTCCCTCCTTTATATACTGAGGCAAGGGGCACCCCATGACACACAAGTTGATCCTCATGATTGTTCCTTAGCCGTGTGCGGTGCCCCCTTCTACCATATTCCACCTCGGTCATATCATAGTGGTGCTTAGGCAAAGCCCTGCGTCGGTAGAACATCATCACCATCATCACGCTATCGTGCTAACGAAACTCTCCCTCAATGTTTTGCTGGATCGGAACTCGAGGGACGTCACCGAGTTGAACGTGTGCAGAACTCGGAGGTGCCGTACGTTCGGTACTTGGATCGGTCGGATCGGGAAGACGTACGACTACTTCCTATACGTTGTGTCAATACTTCCGTTGTCGGTCTACGAGGGTACGTAGACAACACTCTCCCCTCTCGTTGCTATGCATCACCATGATCTTGCGTGTGCGTAGGAATTTTTTTGAAATTACTACGTTCCCCAACAGTGGCATCCGAGCCTAGGTTTTATGCGTTGATGTTGTGCACGAGTAGAACACAAGTGAGTTGTGGGCGATATAAGTCATACTGCTTACCAGCAGGTCATACTTTGGTTCGGCGGTATTGTTGGATAAAGCGGCCTGGACCGACATTACGCGTATGCTTACGCGAGACTGGTTCTACCAACGTGCTTTGCACACAGGTGGCTGGCGGGCGTCAGTTTCTCCAACTTTAGTTGAACCAAGTGTGGCTACGCCCGGTCCTTGCGAAGGTTAAAACAACACCAACTTGACAAACTATCATTGTGGTTTTGATGCGTAGGTAAGAACGGTTCTTGCTCAGCCCGTAGCAGCCACGTAAAACTTGCAACAACAAAGTAGAGGACGTCTAACTTGTTTTTGCAGGGCATGTTGTGATGTGATATGGTCAAGACATGATGCTAAATTTTATTGTATGAGATGATCATGTTTTGTAACCGAGTTATCGGCAACTGGCAGGAGCCATATGGTTGTCGCTTTATTGTATGCAATGCAATTGCGCTATAATGCTTTACTTTATCACTAAGCGGTAGCGATAGTCGTGGAAGCATAAGATTGGCGAGACGACAACGATGCTACGATGGTGATCAAGGTGTTGCGCCGGTGATGATGGTGATCATGAAGGTGCTTCGGAGATGGAGATCACAAGCACAAGATGATGATGGGCATATCATATCACTTATATTGATTGCATGTGATGTTTATCTTTTATGCATCTTATCTTGCTTTGATTGACGGTAGCATTATAAGATGATCCCCCGCTAAATTATCAAAGTATAAGTGTTCTCCCTGAGTATGCACCGTTGTGAAAGTTCTTCGTGCTGAGACACCACATGATGATCGGGTGTGATAGGCTCTACGTTCAAATACAACAGGTGCAAAACAGTTGCACACGTGGAATACTCAGGTTTAACTTGACGAGCCTAGCATATAACATATATGGCCTCGGAACACGGAGACCGAAAGGTCGAGCGTGAATCATATAGTAGATATGATCAACATATTGATGTTCACCATTGATACTACTCCATCTCACGTGATGATCGGACATGGTTTAGTTGGTTTGGATCACGTGATCACTTAGAGGATTAGAGGGATATCTTGCTAAGTGGGAGTTCTTAAGTAATATGATTAATTGAACTTAAATTTATCATGGACTTAGTACCTGATAGTATCTTGCTTGTCTATGTTTGATTGTAGATAGATGGCTCATGTTGTTGTTTCGTTGAATTTTAATGCGTTCCTTGAGAAAGCAAAGTTGAAAGATGATGGTAGCAATTACACGGACTGGGTCCGTAACTTGAGGATTATCCTCATTGCTGCACAGAAGAATTACGTCCTGGAAGCACTGCTAAGTGCCAAGCCTACTGCAGGAGCGACACCAGATGTTATGAACGTCTGGCAGAGCAAAGCTGATAACTACTCGATAGTTCAGTGTGCCATGCTTTACAGCTTAGAACCGGGTCTTCAACGACGTTTTTGAACGTCATGGAGCATATGAGATGTTCTAGGAGTTGAAGTTAATATTTCAAGCAAATGCCCGGATTGAGAGATATGAAGTCTCCAATAAGTTCTATAGCTACAAGGTGGAGGAGAATAGTTCTGTCAGTGAACATATACTCAAAATGTCTGGGTATCATAATCACTTGACTCAACTGGGGGTTAATCTTCCTGTTGATAGTGTCATTGACAGAGTTCTTCAATCACTGCCACCAAGCTACAAAAGCTTCGTGATGAACTATAATATGTAAGGGATGAATAAAACTATTCCTGAGCTCTTCGCGATGCTAAAAGCCGCGGAGGTAGAAATCAAGAAGGAGAATCAAGTGTTGATGGTCAATAAGACCACCAGTTTCAAGAAAAGGGCAAAGGGAAGAAGAAAGGGAACTTCAAGAAGAATAGCAAACAAGTTGCTGCTCAGGAGAAGAAACCCAAGTCTGGACCTAAGCCTAAGACTGAGTGCTTCTACTGCAAGCAGACTGGTCACTGGAAGCGGAACTGCCCCAAGTATTTGGCGGATAAGAAGGATGGCAAAGTGAACAAAGGTATATGTGATATACATGTTATTGATGTGTACCTTACTAATGCTCGCAGTAGCACCTGGGTATTTGATACTGGTTCTGTTGCTAACATTTGCAACTCGAAACAGGGGCTACGGATTAAGCGAAGATTGGCTAAGGACGAGGTGACGATGCGCGTGGGAAATGGTTCCAAAGTCGATGTGATCGCGGACGGCACGCTACCTCTACATCTACCTTCGGGATTAGTATTAGACCTAAATAATTGTTATTTGGTGCCAGCATTGAGCATGAACATTATATCTGGATCTTGTTTCATGCGAGACGGTTATTCATTTAAATTAGAGAATAATGGTTGTTCTATTTATATGAGTAATATCTTTTATGGTCATGCACCCTTGAAGAGTGGTCTATTTTTGATGAATCTCGATAGTAGTGATACACATATTCATAATGTTGAAATCAAAAGATGCAGAGTTGATAATGATAGTGCAACTTATTTGTGGCACTGCCATTTAGGTCATATCGGTATAAAGCGCATGAAGAAACTCCATACTGATGGACTTTTGGAACTACTTGATTATGAATCACTTGGTACTTGCGAACCGTGCCTTATGGGTAAGATGACTAAAACGCCGTTCTCCGGTACTATGGAGAGAGCAACGGATTTGTTGGAAATCGTACATACATATGTATGTGGTCCAATGAATGTTGAGGCTCATGGCGGATATCATTATTTTCTCACCTTCACAGATGATTTAAGCAGATATGGGTATATCTACTTAATGAAACATAAGTCTAAAACATTTGAAAAGTTTAAAGAATTTCAGAGTGAAGTTGAAAATCATCGTAACAAGAAAATAAAGTTTCTATGATCTGATCGTGGAGGAGAATATTTGAGTTACGAGTTTGGTCTACATTTGAAACAATGCGGAATAGTTTCGCAACTCACACCACCCGGAACACCACAGCGTAATGGTGTGTACGAACGTCGTAATCGTACTTTATTAGATATGGTGCGATCTATGATGTCTCTTACTGATTTACCGTTATCATTTTGGGGTTATGCTTTAGAGACGGCTGCATTCATGTTAAATAGGACACCATCGAAATCCGTTGAGACGACACCTTTTGAACTGTGGTTTGGCAAGAAACCAAAGTTGTCGTTTCTGAAAGTTTGGGGCTGCGATGCTTATGTGAAAAAGCTTCAACCTGATAAGCTCGAACCCAAATCAGAGAAATGTGTCTTCATAGGATACCCAAAGGAGACTGTTGGGTACACCTTCTATCACAGATCCGAAGGAAAAAATTTTGTTGCTAAATTCGGAGTTTTTCTAGAGAAGGAGTTTCTCTCAAAAGAAGTGAGTGGGAGAAAAGTAGAACTTGATGAGGTAACTGTACCTGCTCCCTTATTGGAAAGTAGTACATCACAGAAACCGGTTTCTGTGACACCTACACCAATTAGTGATGAAGCTAATGATAATGATCATGAAACTTCAGATCAAGTTACTACCAAACCTCGTAGATCAACCAGAGTAAGATCCGCACCAGAGTGGTACAGTAATCTAGTTCTGGAAGTCATGCTACTAGATCATGATGAACCTACGAACTATGAAGAAGCGATGGTGAGCCCAGATTCCGCAAAATGGCTAGAAGCCATGAAATCTGAGATGGGATCCATGTATGAGAACAAAGTGTGGACTTTGGTTGACTTGCCCGTTGATTGGCAAGCAATTGAGAATAAATGGATCTTCAAGAAGAAGACTGACGCTGACGGTAATGTTACTGTCTACAAAGATCGACTTGTTGCAAAAGGTTTTCGACAAGTTCAAGGGATTGACTACGATGAGACCTTCTCATCCGTAGCGATGCTTAAGTCTGTCCGAATCATGTTAGAAATTGCCGCATTTTATGATTATGAAATTTGGCAAATGGATGTCAAAACTGCATTCGTGAATGGATTTCTGGAAGAAGAGTTGTATATGATGCAACCAGAAGGTTTTGTCGATCCAAAGGGAGCTAACAAAGTGTGCAAGCCCTAGCGATCTATTTATGGACTGGTGCAAGCCTCTCGGAGTTGGAATAAACGCTTTGATAGTGTGATCAAAGCATTTGGTTTTGTACAGACTTTTGGAGAAGCCTGTATTTACAAGAAAGTGAGTGGGAGCTCTGTAGCATTTCTGATATTATATGTGGATGCCATATTATTAATTGGAAATGATATAGAATTTCTGGATAACATAAAGGGATATTTGAATAAGAGTTTTTCAATGAAAGACCTCGGTGAAGCTGCTTACATATTGGGCATTAAGATCTATAGAGATAGATCAAGACGCTTAATTGGACTTTCACAAAGCACATACCTTGACAAGGTTTTGAAGAAGTTCAAAATGGATCAAGCAAAGAAAGGGTTCTTGCCTGTGTTACAAGGTGTGAAGTTGAGTAAGACTCAATGTCCGACCACCGCAGAAGATAGAGAGAAAATGAAAGATGTTCCCTATGCTTCAGCCATAGGCTCTATCATGTATGCAATGCTGTGTACCAGACCTGATGTGTGCCTTGCTATAAGTCTAGCAGGGAGTTACCAAAGTAATCCAGGAGTGGATCACTGGACAGCGGTCAAGAACATCCTGAAATACCTGAAAAGGACTAAGGATATGTTTCTCGTATATGGAGGTGGCAAAGAGCTCATCGTAAATGGTTACGTTGGTGCAAGCTTTGACACTGATCCGGACGATTCTAAATCGGAAACCAGATACGTGTTTTTACTGAATGGTGGAGCTGTCAGTTGGTGCAGTTCTAAACAAAGCGTCGTGGCGGGATCTACATGTGAAGCGGAGTACATAGCTGCTTCGGAAGCAGCAAATGAAGGAGTCTGGATGAAGGAGTTCATATCCGATCTAGGTGTCATACCTAGTGCATCGGGTCCAATGAAAATCTTTTGTGACAATACTGGTGCAATTGCCTTGGTGAAGGAATCCAGATTTCACAAGAGAACCAAACACATCAAGAGACGCTGCAATTCCATTCGGGATTTAGTCCAAGTGGGAGACATAGAAATGTTGCAGACCCGCTGACTAAGCCTCTTCCATGAGCAAAACATGATTAGCACCAAGGCTCCATGGGTGTTAGAATCATTACTGTGTAATCTAGATTATTGACTCTAGTGCAAGTGGGAGACTGAAGGAAATATTCCCTAGAGGCAATAATAAAGTTATTATTTATTTCCTTATATCATGATAAATGTTTATTATTCATGCTAGAATTGTATTAACCGAAAACATAATACATGTGTGAATACATAGACAAAAACAGAGAGTCACTAGTATGCCTCTACTTGACTAGCTCGTAAATCAAAGATGGTTATGTTTCCTAACCATAGACATGAGTTGTCATTTGATTAATGGGATCACATCATTAGGAGAATGATGTGATTGACTTGACCCATTCCATTAGCTTAGCACTTGATCGTTTCGTTTGTTGCTATTGCTTTCTTCATAACTTATACATGTTCCTATGACTATGAGATTATGCAAATCCCGTTTACCGGAGGAACACTTTGTGTGCTACCAAACATCACAACGTAACTGGGTGATTATAAAGGTGCTCTATAGGTGTCTCCGAAGGTACTTGTTGGGTTGGCGTATTTCGAGATTAGGATTTGTCACTCCGATTGTCGGAGAGGTATCTCTGGGCCCTCTCGGTAATGCACATCACTCAAGCCTTGCAAGCATTGCAACTAATAAGTTAGTTGCAGGATGATGTATTACGGAACGAGTAAAGAGACTTGCCGGTAAAGAGATTGAACTAGGTATTGAGATACCGACGATCGAATCTCGGGCAAGTAACATACCGATGACAAAGGGAACAACGTATGTTGTTATGCGGTCTGACCGATAAAGATCTTCGTAGAATATGTAGGAGCCAATATGAGCATCCAGGTTCCGCTATTGGTTATTGACCGGAGACGTGCCTCGGTCATGTCTACATAGTTCTCGAACCCGTAGGGTCCGCACGCTTAAAGTTCGGTGACGATCGTAATTAGGTTTTTGTGTTTTGATGTACCGAGGGTTGTTCGAAGTCCCGGATGTGATCACGAACATGACGAGGAGTCTCGAATTGGTCGAGACATAAAGATTGATATATTGGAAGCCTATATTTGGATATCAGAAACGTTCCGGGTGAAATCGGGATTTTACCGGAGTACCGGGGGGTTACCGGAACCCCCCCGGGGGTCATTGGGCATACATGGCCATAAGGGAGAAGAGGAGGGCCAGCCAGGGCAGGCCGCGTGCTCCCTCCCCCCCTAGTCCGAATAGGACAAGGAAGGGGGGGGGGGGCGGCGGCGCCCCCTTTCCTCTTTCTCCCTTCCTCCTTCCTTTTCCAACAAGGCAAGAGGGGGGAGTCCTACTCCCAGTTGGAGTAGGACTCCTCCAAACGCACCCATAGGGCCGGCCGCACCTCCCCCTCTCCCTCCTTTATATACTGAGGCAAGGGGCACCCCATGACACACAAGTTGATCCTCGTGATCGTTCCTTAGCCGTGTGCGGTGCCCCCTTCCACCATATTCCACCTCAGTCATATCGTAGCGGTGCTTAGGCGAAGCCCTGCGTCGGTAGAACATCATCACCGTCATCATGCCGTCGTAATGATGAAACTCTCCCTCAATGTTTTGCTGGATCGGAACTCGAGGGACGTCACCGAGTTGAACGTGTGCAGAACTCGGAGGTGCCGTACGTTCGGTATTTGGATCGGTCGGATCGGGAAGACGTATGACTACTTCCTCTATGTTGTGTCAACACTTCCGTTGCCGGTCTATGAGGGTATGTAGACAACACTCTCCCCTCTCGTTGCTATGCATCACCATGATCTTGCGTGTGCGTAGGAATTTTTTTGAAATTACTACGTTCCCCAACAGAAATATGAGGCTACAAGACATAATGCATAAAAGAGATCAAAGAAACTCAAATACTTTCATGGATATAAACACATATATCTGATGATAAACTCGAAGTTTATCGATCCCAACAAAGACACCGCAAAAGAGTTACATCATATGAATCTCCAAGAGACCACTGTATTGAGAATCAAGAGAGAGAGAGAGATGAAGCCATCTAGCTATTAACTACGAACCTGAAGGTCTACAAAGAACTACTCATGCATCATCGGAGAGGCACTAATGGAGGTGGTGAACCCCATCCGAGATGGTGTCTAGATTGGATCTGGTGGTTCTAGACTCTACGGTGGCTGGATGAATATTTCATCAACTCCCCTAGGGTTCTAGTATTTTGGGGGGTATTTATAGAGCAAATAGGTGGTCCGGGGGGCACCCGAGGTGGGCACAACACACCAGGGCACGCCTGGGCCTCCTGGCGTGCCCTGGTGGGTTGTGCCCCCCTCGGGGCACCCCCCAGGTGCAACCATGGTCCATTGCCTTCCATCCGGCCCATAAAAAATCTCCGTAAAGTTTCGTGGCATTTGGACTCCGTTTGATGTTGATTTTCTGCGATGTAAAAAACATGGAAAAAACAACAACTGGCACTTGGCACTATGTCAATAGGTTAGTACGAAAAATGATATAAAATGACTATAAAATGATTATAAACATCCAAGATTGATAATAAAACAGCATGGAACAATAAAAAAATTATAGATATGTTGGAGACGTATCAGCATCCCCAATCTTAACTCCTACTCGTCCTCGCGTAGGTAAGTGATAAAAACAGAATTTTTGATGTGGAGTGCTTTCATCAAGTCATATAATATTCTTTTCTTTATAGCATGGACATTTGGACTTTTATGTGATTCAAAGCAATAGTCTAGTTTTGACAAAATAATTTAGATACTCAAGCACATCAACAAGCAACCATGTCTTTCAAAATATCAATGCTAAAATAAGGTATCCCTAGCCCATCATGCTCAAACATCGATCCATTCATGAAACACACTCGAATATTAACTACACCCAATACTTGAGCACGATCATATTGCCTCCTAGTTGGTGCTTTTATGAGAGAAGATGGAGACTCAAATTTCAAAATAAAAATTGCATAAAGTAAAAGAAAGTCCCTTCGCAGAGGGAAGTAGGGATTTGTAGAGGTGCCAGAGCTCAAAGCAAAAAAAAATTAAGATAAAAACATTTTGGGAGGTGTATCCATCCCACCAATGAAAATGACTTAGAGTTCCCAATACTTTCCATGCTTAGATATATCATAGGCGGTTCCCAAATAGAAAATAAAGTTTATTCATTTTTCTACCATAACTTTTACTTTCCATGGCTAACTGTATCCACGGGTGCCCTCCCTACCAACACTTTCCAAGGAATTTATTATTTGACAACATAAAGTAAATTCATTTCTTTTTGCATTTCGGGACTGGGCATCCCTAATACCTTTGCCTTACTCTCGTGCAATGGCAAGTGAATAAACACTCATATTGAGAATAACACATCTAGCATGGAAAATATTAGCCACCCCTCACCGCTTAGTGAGCGAAACAAACGCACAAAAGAGAAGTTTATTTTGAAAATTAGGGATGGCACATGCAAATTTGCTTAGAGTGGCAAAAGAATACCACATATAGGTAGATATAGTGGACTCATGTGGCAAAACTGGTACAAAGGATTTTGGATGCACAAGTAGAGGTCATACTTAGTGCAAAATGAAGGCTAGCAAAAAGATTGAGAAGCGACCAACCAAGAAACAACTAATCTCATAAGCAAGCATTAAGCATAGTTAACACCGAATAATGCACGACAAGTAGGATATAATTTTCATTGCATGATTATTAACTTTCATGCATTCATAGGGAATCACAAACCTTAACACCAATATTCCTACTAGAGCACAATTACTCATCAACATGACTCACATAGCACATCATCATATCTCAAAACTATTACTAAGAATCAAGTTTATTTTGTCCAATGATGTTCATGACATTTTCTTTTACTTTATCCTTCTTGGATATCTATCACTTTGGCACTAATTTTTATGTGTTGCTTTTCATAAGCTCAAACAAATATAAGTGAAGATCATGAGCATAACAAATTTTCTTTCTCTCAAAATAATTTAAGTGAAGCAAGAGAGAATTTCTTCAAAATTTTACTAACTCTCAAATAAATCTAAGTGAAGCAAGAGAGCATTTCTTCAAAAATAACAAAGCACACCGTGCTTAAAAAGATATAAGTGAAGCACTAGAGCAAGTCCTAGCTCAAAAAAGATTTAAGTGAAGCATAAGGAGCAATTCTAACAAGTCATGACATAATTTTGGCTCTCTCAAATAGGTGTGTCCAGCCAGGATTGATGACTTAAAACACAAAATAAACAAAGCAAAGACACCTATCATACAAGACGCTCCAAGCAAAACATATATCATGTGATGAATAAAAATATAGTATCGAGTAAAATACCGATAGTTGTTGGAAGAAAGAGGGGATGCCACTCGGGGGCATCCCATTGGATAATAGCTTGGGATGCCGGGGCATCCCCAAGCTTAGGCTCTTACATCTATCGGTGTCCTGGGAACGGGGATACCCAGACTTGCCTGCCTGCGGCCTAGGGCGTGGCTCCACCAGCGGCCTGGTACGGCCCATCTTCATCAACCAACGCTCAAGACCCTCGCGAGGCGGACGACAAAAGACCTCCTCAGGGGCAGCCTCACTAGGCTGGCTCGCGAGGAGCGGAGAGATCAAGGCGAGGGGCACCTAGTGAGGTTTCCGTGACGTGACCCATGACGACCAAGGCCAGGCGGGCGCCAACGGGCGCAGAGTGCCAGTTTCCTCTTTGGTGCTGAAGAGGCTGGCGCAGGCGAGGGGTCCCGAGGCGTGAGGCAAAGTTTTCCATATCGGTGCAATGAGACCAACACCAGAACGACGGTAAGACGGAGGTCATCACGGAGCCCACGACGGGCATCACACCAGAGCCTTTGGCAGGCGAAGACCACCTTTTGTCAGGATAACTTGTACTCGTTGTCCCCCTTCAAATTGGCCGTTGTGGGATCCCTTCCCGCCTAATATTTGGGGAGAGGACCCAGGCCTCTATAAATAGGGCTAGCCACCACCGTAGCAAAGGACGGATCATTCAGATCATCCCCAACCACACAAGCTCATCGAGCTCAAGAACACCTCTCCTCAGGAGGCGGTTCTTCCTTTGTACTTGTTCATCCCTAGCCTACAAGGCAATCCACCACGCCATACTGGAGTAGGGTATTACACCGCAACGGTGGCCCAAACCAGTATAAACTCTTGTGTCCTTTGTTCCTCTGGTTCGGCGAGCTAAGCTTTGAGATCGTTGCGAGAGTGTGAGCTAGGGGGAGAGAGATCTTCATGTGCACCCCAGTGTTCGAACCTCAAGGGTTTTCCGGAACCCGTAATTCGACATTTGGCGCGCCAGGTAGGGGGTGCTGAAGCTTTCCCTCTGTTGATCCATGTTCCACAGCTCCATCGCATCCATGTCAGACGCTCGCCGAACCCGTGCTGAGCGTCGCGCCGCCCACGCCGCCCATGTCGCCCAGACAGTGCCCGTTGGCGGACCTCCCCTCTGTTCTCCATTGCCTGCTGCCAACGCCGCCACCGGCCCGGCAACAAACGAGCAACAAGCATCATCGTTGCACCCCTCTATGTGGCGGGACGGCCGCACCACCACCCCATCGCTGACTCCGGCCAGCTAGTCGTCCCACGCTTGTCGCGCGCCCATGGATGCGCAGGCCGCATTGCTCATGGCACGCGAGCTCATGCGTTATCGCCCGGTCGACAACCTCTACGAAGACTGGCTGGACCGCATCACCGAGCTTGTCAACGCCGTTGGGGGCTCTCCTGCACCATCCCTCTCGCTGCCTCGCCTACCTCCAGCCACACGGGTTGTAGCTGACGAAGCGCCTCCAGCGCCCCTGCATCAAGACGGCGCCCTCGCACCGAGATGCGCGGCTCACGGAGTCCCCCACCTCCTCCACATCAAGACAGTGTCCTCCCCCCAAGACACGTGATCCGCCACGCCATGTGCCCGCACACGAAGAAAGAAGCTGCCAGGAGGTCCCTCGACTGCAAGAAAATGCTTCCGCACTCCCCGCACCACCACATCAAGACCGCGCGCCACCTTCCATGGTACCAAGACTAGATTCCACTTCCACGACGGGCTTTGGTGACCACAGCAGGCTGCCGATCCTTTACTCCTGAGCTGCGCACCGTCGTTTGGCCAGACAATTTCAAGCCGGATCTGCCTCCGTGCTACGACGGCACTGCCACGTCTTGAGCATGCATTGGTTTTTACTTGAAGAGGAATGGGTGATGCAGCAAAGCAGCGTAAGTATTTCCCTCAGTTTTTGAGAACCAAGGTATCAATCCAGTAGGAGACAATGCGCGAGTCACCTCGTACCTACACAAACAAATAAGAACCTCGCAACGAACGCGATAAAGGGGTTGTCAATCCCTTCACGACCACTTGCAAGAGTGAGATCTGATAGAGATAATAATAATAAGATAAATATTTTTGGTATTTTTATGATATAAATTGGAAGTAAAGATTGCAAAATAAAATAGATTAGAAACTTGTATGATGGAAGATAGACTCGGGGGCCATATGTTTTGTTGGGGGACGTAGCAGAATTTTAAAATTTTCTACGCATCACCAAGATCAATCTATGGAGTCATCTAGCAACGAGGGAGAGAGAAGTGCATCTACATACCCTTGTAGATCGTGCGCGGAAGCGTTCAAGAGAACAGGGTTGATGGAGTCGTACACGACGTGATTGAAATCACCGATGACCTAGTGCCGAACGAACGGCACCTCCACGTTCAACACACGTACGGTTAGGAAGACGTCTCCTCCTTATTGATCCAGCAAGGGGGAAGGAGAGGTTGATGAAGATCCAGCAGCATGACGGCGTGGTGGTGGATGCAGCAGGATCCCGGCAGGGCTTCGCCAAGCACAAGCTGGGAGGAGAGGTGTTACGGAGGGAGAGGGAGGCACCAAGAGCCAGGGGGTTCCAGCTGCCCTCCCTCCCCCCTCTTTATATAGGGGCCCTAGGGGGGGCGCCGGCCCTAGGGAGATGGATCTCCAAGGGGGCGGCGGCCAAGGGTGGCTTCCCCCCAAACCAAGTGGGGGGCGCCCCCACCCATAGGGTTTCCCAACCCTAGGCGCAGGGCAGGCCCAAGGGGGGGGGGGCGAACCAGCCCACTAGGGGCTGGTTCCCCACCCAATTCAGCCCATGGGGCCCTCCGGGATAGGTGGCCCAACCCAGTGGACCCCCAGGACCCTTCCGGTGGTCCCGGTACAATACCGGTAACCCCCGAAACCTTCTCGATGGCCAAAACTGGACTTCCCAAATATAAATCTTTACCTCCGGACCATTCTGGAACTCCTCGTGACATCTGGGATCTCATCCGAGACCCCGAACAACTTTCGGGTTACTGCATACTAATATCTCTACAACCCTAGCATCACCGAACCTTAAGTGTGTAGACCCTACGGGTTTGGGAGACATGCAAACATGACCGAGACGCCTCTCCGGTCAATAATCAACAGCGGGATCTGGATACCCATGTTGGCTCCCACATGCTCCATGATGATCTCATCGGATGAACCACGATGTCGAGGATTCAATCAATCCGTATACAATTCCCTTTGTCAATCGGTACGTTACTTGCCCGAGACTCGATCGCCGGTATCCCAATACCTAGTTCAATCTCATTACCGGCAAGTCACTTTATTCGTGCCGTAATGCATGATCCCGTGATCAACCACTTGGTCACATTGAGCTCATTATGATGATGCATTACCGAGTGGGCCCAGAGATACCTCTCTGTTATACGGAGTGACAAATCCCAGTCTCGATTCGTGCCAACCCAACAGACACTTTCGGAGATACCTGTAATGTACCTTTATAGTCACCCAGTGATGTTGTGACGTTTGGCACACCCAAGGCACTCCTACGGTATCCGGGAGTTGCACAATCTCATGGTCTAAGGAAATGATACTTGACATTCAGAAAAGCTATAGCAAACAAACTACACGATCTTTGAGCTAAGCTTAGGATTGGGTCTTGTCCATCACATCATTCTCCTAATGATGTGATCCCGTTATCAATGACATCCAATGTCCATAGTCAGGAAACCATGACTATCCTTTGATCAACGAGCTAGTCAACTAGAGGCTCACTAGGGACGTGTTGTGGTCTATGTATTCACACATGTATTACGATTTCCGGATAACACAATTATAGCATGAACAATAGACAATTATCATGAATAAAGAAATATAATAATAACCATTTTATTATTGCCTCTAGGGCATATTTCCAACAGGTTTCACTAGTGGCTTCTCTCAAGATAGCATAAGTATTACGATGGGTGAATAAATTACTGTCGAGCAACTGATAGAATTGAGCATAGTTATGAGAATATCTAGGTATGATCATGTATATAGGCATTACATCATGACAAGTAGACCGACTCTTGCCTGCATCTACTACAATTACTCCACACATCTACCGCTATCTAGCATGCATCTAGAGTATTAAGTTCATAAGAACGGAGTAACGCTTTAAGCAAGATGACATGATGTAGAGGGATAAACTCATGCAATATGATATAAACCCCATCTTTTTATCCTCGATGGCAACAATACAAGACATGCCGTTTCCCCTACTGTCACTGGGATCGAGCACCGCAAGATTCAACCCAAACCTAAGCACTTCTCCCATTGAAAGAAAGATCAATCTAGTAGGCCAAACCAAACTGATAATTCGAAGAGACTTGCAAAGATAACCGATCATACATAAAAGAATTCAGAGAAGATTCAAATATTGTTCATAGATAATCTTGATCATAAACCCACAACTCATTGGATCTCGACAAACACACCGCAAAAGAAGATTACATCGAATAGATCTCCAAGAGAATCAAGGAGAACTTTGTATTGAGATCCAAAGAGAGAGAAGAAGCCATCTAGCTAATAACTATGGACCCGAAGGTCTGAGGTTAACTACCCACACATCATCGGAGAGGCTGTGGTGTTGATGTAGAAGCCCTCTATGATCAATGCCCCCTCCAGCGGAGCGCCGAAAAAGGCTCCAAGATGGGATCTCACAGGCACAGAAGGTTGCGGTGGTGGAATTAGGTTTTCGTGGTGCTCTCTGATGTTTTCAGGGTATGTAGGTATATATAGGAGGAAGAAGTAGGATGGTGGATCCACGAGGGGCCCACGAGGGTGGAGGGCGCGCCCAGGGGGGTAGGCGCGCCCCCTGCCTCGTGGCTTCCTTGTTGGTTGCTTGACGTCCACTCCAAGTCCTCTAGACCATGTTTGTTCCAAAAATCACGCTCCTAAAGGTTTCATTCCATTTGGACTCCGTTTGATATTCTTTTTTTTATGAAACACTAAAATAGGTAAAAAAACAACAATTTGGGCTGGGCCTCTAGTTAATAGGTTAGTCCCAAAATAATATAAAAATGTATAAATAAGCCCGTTAAACATCCAAAACATAATATATAATAGCATGGAAAATCAAAAATTATAGATACGTTGGAGACGTATCAGGCACCCCCGACCCTACGGAGTTCTTGCAGCTCTACGAGTTGAGCATCGAGGCAGCCAATGGCGACGAGAAAGTCATGGCAAACTGGTTTCCCATGGCTCTCAAGGATGGCGCTCGCTCGTGGCTCCTGAACCTGCCCGCGGGATCGATCTCCTCCAGGGGCGAGATGCGCGAGCGTTTTGTCGCCAACTTCCAGGGTACTCTCGACCGTCCGCCAGCCGCAGGAAACCTGCGGTGCATCAAACGCTTCAACAGCGTCCGCCTCAAGATCCCCAAGGTGACAGACGAGGCCATCATCTTTGTGTTCTCCGATGGCGTCCGCGACGTCAAGATGAAGGGGGAGCTCGCCATCCACGAAGCGCTATGCTCGGCCCTGGAGATGTTCAACACGGCGACCAAGTGCGCAAGAGCTGAGGAGGAGCGCCTCTCCCTCCTCGAGCTCCCTGCTGCTTACCCCGAAGAGAAGAAAGCCAAGGCCAAGGACGTGAAGCGCAAGGGAGTAGCCGTGCTCGCGGCGGAGCCGGACTCGAAGCGCGTTCGGGACCACCCCGAGTCGTCTAAGAGCAGCCGTCCTATAACAGTTTGGATTTTTGCCCTTTTCTTTTTCCTCTGATTTTCTTGGATTTCCTGTTTTGTTTTGCTTTTCCGTGGCTATGTGGTTCTGAAACTTGGGAAGATCATGTCTTCCTAGGTTTTATAGTGGCTTGTCACCCTCATCATCATCCCAAGATCATGTCATTTCCATCCTTGACCTAACTCAATATTCTATTTATTGGGAATATTCCTTTTCTGATAAAGGAATAACCCTTTAAAACCCTAAGTTGTGAACCAACCTATATTTCTGTCACTCCTAAAATTCCCAAATAATTCTCATAATTTTTTTGGGTCATATCTTCCTCAAATATGGCAAAATATAGCATTGTCCATGTTTCCCATCATCCTCAATTAATTCCTTTTCTATTTTGTCCTGAATGGCAGTTTGTGAAGCAAGTGCCGTTTATCTTTGCCCAATTCAACCCAAACTTCTTGGACATATTTTAATGTCCAACTAATTGCCTCATGTCAAAATTCAACTCAATTTGCCTAGTACATATTCCTGAGCAATTTTTAAAGTTCCTGTCTGAGGGAAGTGATTGTGAAGGAAGTACAAGCTAGGAATATCCAAATGAGTTGCAATTTTGCAAGGTCCTTCATATGATCAAATAATGTCTCTCCACCAAATTTGAGCTCATGTAACTTATCTATGTGAGCCCAGCCCCAAATCTTAGTTTCTGGTCAGATTTTCAGTTTGTGAAGCAATTATATTTTATATTGCTTCAATTGAGCTGAAACTCTACCAGGACATGCTTCTACCTATATCAACTCCCCCCACCAAGTGTTAGCTCAACTAGTTAATCCAATTGCCCTGTGCAATTTTTCCAAGTTTCTCTCCAGAATGAAGCTTTGTGAAGCAAGTGCCACATTGGTATTTCCAAATGGTATGAAGCTTTTACCGCATATCATCATATAACCCCTCTATGCAAAATTTCAGCTCATGACAATCAAGTATGTGAGTGTATCATCCAAATCCCTAATTCTGGCCAGTTTTGCACTTTCTACAGCAACCCTCATCTAAAATCCTCCTCTTAGTCTGAGTTTTGGTGATCAAAATCACTTTAGTGTGTGATCATTGCTAGACAAACTATTTACCACCTTACCAAGCTGGTTTAACCACAGCAAGTTACAAGCACCTCCCTGTTGATTTACTTTGGAGCTAAGTGCAAATCTCTTCTTTGCCCCTGGACCCAATTATTTCTTCAGTTGGACTAAGGGCATCAAGATCCATCTACTGGACATGGTCGGCCATGCCAAAGCGTGCCGCTTGCGCCAGTGCGCGTGGTGATCACGCTTACGTCATAGCTGAACGCGTGCTCTGGCTTGTTCCGGCCACTGTGCTCGGCTCCTCCCTCCTCGTCTCGACCTCCATTCATGTCTAGTAGCTTCCCCGTGAGCTCCTGCGTCGCCCTGTGCCTCTGCCTCGTCATCGTTCACCTTAAATGCGTCGCTAGCGCCATGCCCATGCCGCGTCCAGCCTCTGCCCGCCATTAAAGCTCGGTCGAGCGCTCGCTCGTGAGCTCTAGAGCCCTCCCCGCGGCTATATATAGCGTGCCCAAACCCCTCCGTGGCTCATTCACTCCTCGCCCCCTCCTCTTTTCGCCGGAGTTCGCCTCGGCCATCGCCGGTCTTCTCGTTTCTGGCGAGCCTAGTCCTCCTCTCCACCTCCTGACCCCTTCGGCGTGTTCCCCTCCTCCCAGAGAGCCTCCCCTCCCCACTCGTTCGATGTCGAAGTGCCTCTGGTCGCGCCTCCCGAAGCTCGGCCACCACCTTCTCCTCTCGGCCTCGTCCTTGATTCCGGCCGTCCGCACCTTCCCTCCACCCCCTGACTCCACCAATGCCTCCTCCACCCTCCGGTGAACCATCCCAAGCTCTGACCTTGCCTTCCCATCGCCGGAGCACCTCTCCCCCAAGAAAATGGCCGCCGGAGCCACCTCTGTTCTCCCCTTCGCCGTGGTCACTCCGCTCCTCTCCGGTGTCTCCTCTACACGGGGATGGATGCGGCAGGCCACGCTAAGCCCGCAAGTGGCCTGGCCTCAGGCGGAGACAGCTGGATCCATCGAGGCCCTCGTTGGCCGCGCCCGGACAGTGCCATCCCCACCGCCCTGTCCTGTTTCCCCCACGTGCGGTCTAGCCCTGCCCTGGCCGTGGCACTCGCTGGCACGCCCGGCTCACCCCTCGCCGACCGGATTCGATGGCCGAAGCAGCCGCTCCCATCGCCGGCCGCTCGACCCCGCCCTCCTCTGTTTCCTGTTGGGAGGAGGAAGAATAAGACATGAGGAGGGAGTGGATAAAGTGGGTCCCGCTTGTCATCCCCTGCCCGTTGACCCCGCCACTGCCACGTCATGTAATACGTTTTATTTTTTCTGAAAGCGTATCTTGTTCTACTTCAGCGCAGAGTACGTTTTCTTATTCAAAAAGCGTATTTCTAAAATCCGTTTATGTCTTATCCACTCATGGATCCGGCTGTGAATATTCTTTTATAGAAAAGTCCCTGATCTTCTACACCTCACAACTTTTCAACTGTAACTCCGATCGAGGTGAAACCTGCGCTCGCTTCTTCGTCTCGTTGAGCTCTATCTTTTGGGAACATTTTCACTAGGGGGTCTTACAGTGGAAATGACCATTTTGCCGTTGCCTCTAATCAGCCCCCTCCGAAAAGAATCATCTGACTTTTTGTTCCGCGGCTTCACCGCACTTCTTCCCGGAGTCTCCGTCACCCCCAGGCAATTCACAATACCCACTTGCATGATAGTCATGCAGTAGCCATGGTTTTCAACTTGAATATTTATTAAATGTTTGCTTATTTAAAATATGGTTATCGTTGTTTCGGTAATGCTTCTGGGTTAGTGCTTACTTTCTTGCTATGTTGTTATGCACCTGGTTATCATGCCCTGCTAGTTGCTAGTATTCCTTTCATATGCTTATGCTTGCTAGTAGTACATGTTGATGTTGGTGATGGTCTTCGGTGCATGACTGCCGTCTGTCCCGAGTACCGTTGTTATGCATGTTCGATTGCATCCAGTTGGTTAAATGCTTGCATGATGGCATTGTTGATATGTTCTTTCATGATATTTATTGTTGATGCTAGTGGTCATGCTATGTTTCTGAGAAGTATGTACTTGTGATGTTCATGCTAGTCAGTATGCCATGCTTAGTTGGATATGATTCATTGTTGATATGGTTAATAGTTATGTTGCACCTTCATGCTTATGTTGATAACATGTTGATGCATTGTAATTTGCATCATGTTATTTTATCATGGCTCAGCATATTGCATTCAAGTTTAACTGGATTAAATTGAACTTGAACAACTGTTGGCTGGGTCATGGAGCCACCATATCGAGCTAACCAGTGCAACCACGCTTGCCTTTATGGGAATGTCATAACTGGGTCTATTGTCGTGCCTCCTCCAATGAGGGAAGTGTTGGGGATATAGCTACCAGGTATGACCCGCCCAGGAGGGGCCGGGTCAACCCCAATGGCGGGTTACAAAAGAAGCCCAGTAACATTCAAGGTGATAGTTTATTAAGACTTATAGAAGGCCTAAGCCCAGAGGCGGCTTAAGGCCCAATATTGTAAACCGCCATTGTAAGGAAAGACTTGTAAAGAAAGGCATGTAAAAGAAGTCACCGAGCCGGACACGTTCTATAAGCCGGCCGGGACTCTGTAGGCCGCCAAGCGTCAACCCGTGTATATAAGGGGACGACCCAGCAGCGGCTTAGGTCAGGAGATAACAACTCGAAGCCAGGGCAAGCATACTCGCTCCCCGGTTTTCGAAACCCCAGCAATTCCAAACACAACTAGACATAGGCTTTTACCTTCATCGTAAGGGGCCGAACTAGTATAAAACCTCGCATGTCCTTTGTCCCGATTAACCCCTTTAAGCTTCCTTGTTGCGATGGCCCTACGACTAAGTCCTTTCGCTAGGGCATCTGCCATGACAATTCCACGACAGTTGGCGCCCACCGTGGGGCCAGCGCACAATGGATTTTAGTTCTTGAAGGGTAGGTTCGAAGGGCTCAAGGGATACGTTGTGGGCCGGATGACCAAGAGTCATCGTGCCAAGCTCTACATCAACGACGAAAGCTGGGGCCCCAAGGCCGACTCAATTGAGTACGGGTACCGGGTCCCCTTCGGCGGGATTCATGTCTTCATCGGCCGGATCAGCGAATCGGGCCCTGAGCCAGACATCTGCACCAACATCATCGAGACGGCTCAGCGCGCGAGACCCGCCCGGGCCCGACCCGCCGTAAAGCGTGCCTTTGCACTACAAAAAAAATACACTTCCGTGATGATACGTGTTTGTCACAGTAGGTCGTGTTTTTTGTCATGCATGTACATCCATGACAAATTTATGACAGAATCAAGATAGTCATACCTGTGCTGTCGTAGAAGTGTTCCATGACATTACCAAAATTATCATCACGGAAGTGTCCACTTCCATGACAGAACACCATTAAGCTATCAGGTCGGGTTTTCGTCAAGGGTGACCGACACGTGGCATCCACCGTAACAGAACACCATTAAGCTATCGGGTCGGGTTTTGGATCCTATAACCCGTTAACAGCCCCGACCAATGGGGATTTTCCACGTGTAAAATCATCATTGGCTGGAGGAAACACGTGTCGGCTCATCGTCGGGACAGATGTCATCCACTCATTAGACAGAAGGCGCCTATGATACGTTGACACGTGGCATGACCCAACAGAGGCCCATTCCTGTGAAAAGGCCAGCCCGTTTGACTTGGTCAAAAGGTGGCGGGCCAGCCCATGGAAAGCCTGTTAATGGCCTGTTCGTATATAGCCCATTTACAGCCCGTTAACCCAAGGCTCGTTACGCCCTATCCGAATTAGGCCCAGTAGCGTCATCTGGGCCATCCAATATGATTCCAGCCCATTTTCACTTCTGGCCCATGACGTCTTTTGGCCCATATGAGGCCCTATGTAACTCTTGGCCTATTAATGGCCCGTGGTGAAACTGGCCCGTAATGAATAGTGTATCACATTACACCCATTAATGACCCATGGTGAAACTGGCCCGTAATGAACAGTGTATCACTTTATACCCATTAACGGCCCGTTATTCCGCTGGGCCGTCTCCAGCCCATGTTATCTTTCGGCCTTCTCAGAGCCCATTTATTCTTGGGCTCATTTCCAGCATTCGTTTACTTACGGCCCATTACTGTCATTTTCTGCTTGTGGGCCAAATTCAGCCCATGGTTACAGTCGGCCCGTTTGTGGTCCGTTAATACGTTGGGCCGTTTTCATAGCATCATCAAATACGGCCTATTAACGATGGCTTGTTATGGTCGGCCCATGAACAGACGATTCCAACTCTAGCCCGTTTATGGCCAGAATGCGGTCTGTTTGGCCCATGTTTGGCCAATTGATCATATGGCCCGTATAAGGCCCATTGATGATACGACCCGTAGAAGGCCCATTGTTTCTATGGACCGTAGAAGGCCCACTGTTTCTACGGCCCGTAGAAGGCCCACTGTTTATACGGCCCGTAGGAGGCCTAGTGTCACTACAGTAAATATTAGCCCATGGTTATTGTGGCCTAATTTTAAAAAATAGGTTATTGCAGCCACTAGCAAACCGCAGAAAAAGAACTGCACTGACTACAAGCAAACAAATAAACAAGACAACAAGGAAATAAATAAGCAAGCAACTTACACTATGCTATCACGGCTATTACACATATTACATCCACTGGGCATCAAAGTTCGCCACTAGTGCAAATATAGGGAACACAACAGCATATAAACGCCGCAGAAAAACAAGTCCAGAACTGAAACCACTTCAGAAGAGCTCAAGAAACAATATCCTGGGTACCCATAATGCTGGCAAGATGCTTAGCAAGCTTATTAAATTTCTCTTGTTTGGCGCTTAAGTCCTCCAGCGCTTGCTGTTGCACCAGAAAGTATGCATCTGAATTCTGCAGGGACTTCCTCAGTCCTTCGGCTTCCTGTCGCATAACATCTGATCGATGTCTTTCAACTTGAAGTTGAGACTCAAGAAGCCGAACTGATTCAGGCAATGAGTTCGAAGAGCTGGTGCCAGCAGTGGTAGCCAGTAACTCGAACACTACATCAAGACAGGACTTTGGGGTTGTCTCAGTGTCTTCAATATAGTTTTTATCCGCTTTCTTGGAGAACAACAGGGATGTCTCACTATCTTGAACCTTATGTGCATTACTTCCTTTACCATTGCATAACAGGGTACTCTTCTCCAATATTTTATCCGCGTTCAAAAAGAGAAACAAACAAACACATCTCAGGTTTACAATGTAGTATATGAAACTCATTTTGGTAAACCAGTTCAGTAGTAAGGTGGACAGGATAACAACATGAAACAAACATATATCTATGTAGTATGGTCACTGTATGGTCTATATCATTCTAGTTTATGTTGCCAAATCAAGATAGATATAGTTCAAATCATATCTATTTAAGACAAAGCAGCATAGACAGAATATAAGTGTGGGAAACTACACAACAATAACAACACTTGTAATGTGCATGGCATGAGAATATAACTGTTTATTCAATTGAAACTGAAATCAACATAGAGCAAGTTACAACAGCAAACAACCAAACACGTTGAAGAAACAGGTTTAAAACATACCTGTTGTGCCATTGGAGTTTCAATTGCATCCTTCAAATTTGAAATTAGTTGGTATCAGTAAATACAGTGATGCAAGAGCAAAGTAGTATGAACCATAGCTACGGAACCTGACCTGAGAACAATTCTTCTTCTGCTTTAAGCGTTGACTTCGGGTTTGGAGTGGTGGTCCTCGTGATTTGGGCATTGTAGTTGCCTTACTAACTACTCATGTTTGGGTGCTCTGTGGTGGAGACGGTGCTGTGTCAACGGGAATTGGGTGTCTATCTGCTGGGGTTGGGGTTAGAAGGGGTGTAGCTGGTTCTCTGTCCAACTGGGTAGGGGTGCAATCTGCATGAGTGTGGGTTATGTGTGGTGGGGCTGGTTCTTGGGCAAGTACAACCGTGGTTCTATCTGCATCGACAGATAGCACGATCTTTTTTGAAGACCGTGTTTTTACTCCCACAGATACTGCCATCACTCCCTCCAATTGAAATGGCTGATAAACAAGAAAAGTAATTGAATGTACAGACATTGTAACATAGACAGGTCCAATGGATAGTAGGGAAGAAAATAGGGCATGAAATAATTCACATTTATGTTGTCTAAGCAAACAGAATAGCAGGACATAATTTCACATATATGATGGCTAATTAAACAGGATAGCATGACACAATTTCACATGTATGATGGCTAACTAAACATGATAGAATGACATACTTCAAAATATGATGACTATGTAAACAGGATGACATGATATAACTATACGATGTGTCTATTAAAGTGGTTGGCATGCCATAAATCACAAACATGCCGTCGATGGAAACATGATGGCATGATATAATTCATGGATAGAATGACATAATTTAAATATGATGACTATGTAAACAGGATGAGATGATATAACTATATTATGTCTTTCGAAAATGGGTTGGCATGCCATAATTCAGATACATGATGTCTATGTAAACATCATGGCATGACATAATTCAAATATATGATTTATATACTAAGGAAGTGAGCAGAGGGCAATCGCATATATGATGTGGCAACTAAGGAGATGGCATTCAATATTGTGTATATGATGTAAAAACTAAGCATTGCAATACAACATATGCATTATATGAGTAATATAACCCTGCCAAGTTTGAGCATACACCTCAGGGGGATAATAGGACTGGTCATCTGCCTCTGAATCCTCCTCTGAAGAGCAATCTGTAACCAGCAAGATATCTGCTTCAGCAGGTAGCATTGTCTGCTCTAAAGACCTTGTTTTCACTCTAGATTTCTCCATCACCAATTCAAATGGCTGATGCACAGGAAGAGCAGTTGAATATACAAACATTATCAACAAAAGCAATGAGAAATACAAAAAAAGGAAAGCATGATATAATTCACATATATGACGCTTGCCTTAACAGCATGGCATTGCATAATTCACATACATAATGCCTTGCAACAAGATAACATTGCATAATTCACATATATAATGTCTTGCAACAAGATGGCATTGCATAATTCACATATATGGTAATTAGACACTAAACAGGTGCCATTCACACAAAGCATGTCTAAACTAAGCAAATGACATAGCAATGCAAGATACCATACGCACGATATGAGCAACATAACCCTGCCAAGTTAGGGCATGCACCTCGAGGGGTAAATATGACTAGTCATCTGTCTCTGAATCCTCCTCTGAGGAGCTATCGGTAACCAGCAAGACATGCGCTTCATCAGATAGCATTGTCTGCTCTGAAGACCTTGTTTCCACTCCAGATTTTCCATGACCGTGCCAAATGGCTCATGCACAGGAAGAGTAATTGAATGTACTAAAATTGTTGACAAATTTAACACGTAATAAAAAATGATGGCATGATATAATTCACATACAAGATGACTGGCTAACCAGGGTGGCATTGCAAAATTCACATATATGATGCCTGGCTAGACAAGATGGCATTGCATGATTCACATATCCGATAAAGAAACTAAATAGATGGCATTGACACAAAGCATGTCTAAACTAAGCAGATGACATCTTTAATGTATACAGTAAGCAATGCAAGGCACCATATGCATGATATTACCAACATCAGCATGCCAAGTTAGAGCGAAGACCTCATGGGGTAAATAGAAGTGGTCTTATCCTTCTGAATCCCCCTCATAACAGTTATCTTCCTCTTGATTATGGTCCGAAATGGGTGGAGGGGGGCTGCCTTTGCGCCCACCATGGAACGACGTTTGCATGAAATTTTATTGCCACACAAGGCTCGTCTCTTTTGCTCTACATGATTAGTTCCATTGTGTACAATAACTGGCATGCATAGGAATAAAACATAGTGAGATTATGTAAGGAGTGCATGCATAAATCCAGAGTAATGGTAGCAAACTGTGGATAGACCCAAAACCAATGATAGCAGGCAGATAATAGCTTTAGTTAAAAAATACAGATAATGGCTCCTTTAATGTTTGTTTGCACCCAGCATGAAACTCATAGTAGACACCGGAGATTAACCAGATAGTAGACAGATAGTACTGATTGCTGCCCCAATATGTACCCCACAACCATTTAAAAACTCAAGTTTCAGCATTAATTTGTACCTAGCTCGGAGTCTAATAGGTGAACACGATGATAATATAGCATGTCATCATATTAAGCGACGCATAAAATAAGCAGACATGGAAGAGTGTGACCTCTCTTGCGGACCCGTGTAGTCCTCAAGGTCATCTGCTCAGTTGATGATGGTAATGCAGTTGCCGTGGCTGTCGGCAGCGGGGAAGAAGATCTGAGGCGGCGAAAGATAGTCTGGAGAGAGGATCCCTGCTATGGTGAACCCTTCCGTCGTTGGAGAAGCTGAGCTGGGGTGGAACACAGCGCCGCAGGAGCAGGACAAATCACACAAGGTTTTCTTTGACACATATCTGTAACAAAAGTAATTGAGTAAGGGCTTTTTTGAATTTGAGGATTCTAACAATGCAGGGATAGGAAATAGACAGGAATAGGATAGGAATGCACGTGCAAAATAGAGAATTTAAAAACACAGGATTTCTGCCAATCTGGGTGTTTGATTCACAATAATTGGAAGATCACAGGATGCAAAAAAGCATGGTGAGATTAAGTCAAACCACAAGAAAATGTACGGTTATAATGCTATTATGCTACTATCTCTTAGTCTTGTGCTTGATGAATAGGAATATGAAAAGGAGGAGAAGTGGAAATGAGAATTCCTACGGTTTTTCTTTCAAGGAGACACTAAAGGAACAAATCCTACAGTTTTCCTTTGCTCCATTCCTTTGCACCAAATTCATGAAAAGTAGTACCGTAGGAAACTTTCCAATTCCGATGTTTTTCATTCACTTTTCCTTTCAAGCACTGGCGATTCTAGTAGGCAGGATTGAGCAAGGAAAATCCTACACTAAAAAAATGTTTTTGTGCTACTTCTATTACTTTGGACCCAGGCCATTGCCATACTAGCTCAACTCCCAGGCCCATCGACAAATGCACAGCTCAAAAGCGCAGAGATAAATAATGATGGTGTTTAAGAGAGTCCATCACGGATAGCTAAGTTGCCTGGTACCTCACTGCTTGTCATATAGTAGGATAAAACAATCGTATTTCCCGTTACTACGATTGCTCAATGGACAATATATATAACATGTAGAGTAAAAAAGAGATGCAACAAGTGTACAACCTCTTTGGCGAAGCCATGTCGATCTCAGCGTGATTGGGTTGGCCGGTGAGGATGCTCCGGCTGACTTGGCTGTCAGAGGAGGGGAAGAAGATCTTACGTGTCTGGAGATGGAGCCCGAGGTACTGCTCCGCTGTGATGGAGGGTTTCGTTGTTGGAGCAGCTCCGGTGAGTTGTACGACGCCGAGGCTGAAGCAGGACAAGAGAGACAACGAACAACATTAACCTGAGTGGAATTCTAATAGCATCTCCAATACATGACGTAAAATGCATAACCACAAAGTGCTAGATGTAAAATACGTCAGCCGCTCATCTCTGAACTTAACTATCGAAACTGAATTTAACTGTCGAAACTGAACTTAACTGTCGAAACTAAACTTAACTGTCGAAACTGAATTTTGCTGTCGAAACTGAATTTTGCTGTCGAAACTGAACGTACTAGCAAGGTGAGGCTACACGTTGGTCGACTGAATTTTTCATCTCTGGTCAGTCGATTTTGCAGTCGTTGGATACGAAATCAAGGGCCCGCGGTTCATCTTCAACCTCCACCCCCCTGAGCCGGCCAAACAGCATCCCCCGCCACCCGCGGCCGGCGGTGCGCTACCCCGCCCGCCCCGAAAACACTCCCCACCGCCGGTCCGCCGCCGCCCCGGCCATCCCTCTAGGCCCCCCCATGTCGAGCTTTTTCTCCGGCGATCCCCATGCCACCGCCCCGCCAACGCCCCACCACCGCCTGCGACCACCGCCCCCATCCTGAACCCTAAGATAGATAGTGGGGTACCTCTCCGGTGAGCCCCCCCTCCCCGCTACAGCTGGTTCTTCCTTCACCCCGGCGGCATCGGAGTGAAGTGTAGCTAAATCGGAGCAGCATCGCAAGCAAGAGCAAGAGCGAGAGCAGCAGCAAGAGCAAGAGCAATAGCAAGAGCAGACTAGGCAGGGGACCAAGAGCAAGAGCAGAGCAGCAGTGCGAGCGAGAGCTAAAGTAGCAGCAGGTCCTACTGATGTGGACGTCGCCGCGGAGGGAGCGACGCCGTGGAGGAAGTGGCCGGTGACGCCGCCGTGGATGGAGCCGCGCCGTGTCGGCTCGGGACCGAGCGTCGGCAGCACCATGAGATGGAATCAAGAAGAAAATGCGGTGATTAGTGTACAACCTCTTTGGTGGCGCCGATTAGGCCGTAGCTTCATCCGAGGAAATGGTGATGATGATGCTCTTCCGGTGGTGCAGGTGAAGACGGCGGTGTGGGAATGGAGGTGGCGCGAAAGATGAGGGGAATGTCAAGGCAGCTCCTTGGAGGTGGAGGACGGGGTGCCTGAACCAGCGGGATGATGAGATCGACGACAGATCCTCATCCGATATGGTGGATGAGGGACGTCGAGGTGTTGCTGTGGACGATGTCGTCGGGGAAGAGGCTCCGGCTGGGTGGCGGACGGAGCAGGGTGTGGGGTTTCATCGCAGGTTTTTGTGGCCTCGGTGTACGAATGGGTGGGTGGATGGGATGGCAGTGGGGAACCATGGCTTAGAGACGCGCTTGTCCGAAATGTGGGGTAAGTTACGAAAGTACCCCCACCGATTTGAGGTGTTTCTTTCGGTTCAGGGGTACCACAGGCATTTTGCGTGTCGGGATTTCATAGGAGGTGGGAGTTTTCGCGCGCGTTGTAATTTCGGAATAGCAAGGCGCGGGTTGAGATGGAGGGAGTTGTCGGAGCACAATGAGACAAAGATATATCTTAAATATTTCGGGCTAACAAGGCGCGGGTTGAAGAGGCGGGAGTTTCGCAGCACGATAGACAGAGACGCTAGCTTGAATTTTCGGCATAACAAGGCGCGGCTTGAAATTTCGGAAGAACAAGCTTAACGTGTACCAAGAAAAGACAATTTGCACGTCAACACGCACAACACACACAAACACCATTTAGACTAGAGTAAGGTACACGTGCATTGCACGCATGAGATTTGGCAACCAAATTATGAATAAATACCACATTATAGCATGCAAGCTTTGAGTCATATATGCATGATGTAGATGTTCGTTTAATGCTTATAGTGCATTTCATTCAAAATCATATAGTTTTTATAAGAAAGCGAATCTATTTTAAGATTTATGGAATTGTGCGTCGTAAGACATAAAGTAAAAACAAATAATGGCAAATCATGTAGAAAAACATTTGGGCAATTCTGATACGAAAGATTCTAGAACAAATAAGAAGTGCTTGTGTTTTGATGTTTGTGCATTATGCTTAAGTTCAATCATGGAGTCTTCTAGATTATACATGTGGCGAAATCTGGTAGAATCTAGATGATATCCAATGGCCAATAGTGCTCAAATTTGCCATCTTTGGACCATCGGATTCGCCTCATCCAACGACCATCTTTCAAAGTTAAAGTTACCCACACATAATATATATATATATATATACACACACACACATATATATATATATATAGATATGTGATGCAAAAGCCGACCATCATCTCCAATTAGAATAGTGTGTCCATGCACGGATGCGACGTGGCCAAATGATGTCTGCCATCGGTATCTCAAATTCAAATCAGTCTGACCTTGTTCAATGTGTATACATTACAACATGCTCATTTCCAAACCACACCGTGCAGATCTCCGTTATATTCATGCATGCATGTGTTTCAAACATCAGGATCTCTTATTCAAATATTTGAATTCAACTTTACATTGATTGTGACCTCACCTATTCAGCTATTCTTTTACACCCACACAGTAGTCTTCTCTTTATAATTGTACCACTAACTTTCTCTCGTGCATGCATACACACACACACTACCAGTCGACATTATCCATCGCATGCATGCAATCTTTTCCTTTAGGTCGGTCTCCCATGAAGGCACACACCAACACACATCCCCCTCTCCATCATATCGGGCATTCTTTATCTCTCACACGTGCATGTGCAACGATCGATGTTCCTCTATGTATGTGTGTATATAGCTAGGTCTTTCATAGTTTTCCACACAAACTGATCAATCGATATATCCAGGGAGGTCTCACCCTCTTTCCCACGTCCACATCGATCAATCTATACCTCTCTATATAGGATTAACATATATAGCTAATACACCCACATTAATTATGTATCCACCGTCCCCCTCTCATCATCCATGCCTTCCGCTTCATCTTTCAGATGCGTGCACAATGGCGAAGACATGGGGGCGGTAAGGGCCCTGCCCCCTCCCCCCTAACATCACTATATATCAAGGCTAATATGAATGTGATCATTAGACAATTGCTGCTAAAAATGGTTTAAGTTCATGAATTGACCCTCCTCGTAAAGGATTAGCAATGCTTGTCCCCCTAGCTCATTTATTTTTCATGGCTCCGCCACTGCGCGCATCAGCGCACGTGTTCACCCCCTCTCTCTAAATATCGATCTCGCACTTGTGCATTCCTTCATAGTCTCCCTCCACTCGGCCCCTCGCACCATCTTGTAGCCCCCCACCAGATTTTGCCACATGTACAATCTAGCAGACTCCATGGTTGAACTTAAGCATAATGCACAAACCTCAAAACAACAGTGGTTCTCTTTTGTTCTAGAATCTTCCGTATCATAACTGCCCAAACTTTTTTCTAGTTGAATTGCCATTATTTGTTTTTACTTTATGCTTTACAATGCACAATTCCATGAATCATAAAATAGATTAAGGGCTTCTTTGATTCAAAGGATTCTCAAAGGAATTTTGGAGGATTCTAATCATTAGGAATTTTTCCTATCTTGGTTGTTTGATTCATAGGATTGTAAACCATAGGAATTTTTCCGTATGATTCATTTGCACTAGATTTCATAGGAAGCATCCCATCCACTCAAACCTCTTTGAAAGAATTCTGCGTTTTTTCTATGCACAATCAAACACTTGTACAATCCTGTAGGATTCAAGACGACATTCCACTATAATTCCATGTTTTTCCTATTCCCGCGTTCTTAGCTTTTTTTATAAAAACTAATTGATTTTGAATGAGATGAACTATAAGAATTAAACGAAGGGCTACATCAGGCATATATAGAGCTTACATGCTATAGTGTGGTATTTATTCATAATTTGGTTGCAAAATCTGATGCGTGCAATGCACATGTACCTTACTAGTACTTCGAGTATGTGCAAAACACGTAAATTAGAATACCAATGGCATGCTACATAGTGTCTCTCTTACAGTTCATGAAGCCACGTGGCACATGTGTAGGCGTTGTCGCGACCTCCTTGTGTGGATTGATCACAATGACATGCTGCTGGTTCCAGAAGAATGTACTTGTCCTCCCTGAGCCATACTGGCGGTACATGCACGAAGCGAAGATGTGCACGCACGCCATGCACGCACTCATTCCTCGCACGCACACGCGGGTACACGGGCGGATGCAATTTTGTACCAAGATCCACCCCATGTGATAATTTGACGTGTGTAAAGTCGTTCACTTCATTGATGGTCAATTAATACAGCGCATGCAAATTGAGTGGACATGAGGGCAGAAGAAAGACATTATTACTCCACTGCGCGCATGCGAGTAGTTAAATCGTGGGTTGCTAGTAGTACTTCCATTGGTCTCCTTCGTATTTTGTGCCAATTTTTGATATTAACATAATATTTACGCATTTGAGCAGTGTAGTACCTGAAATTTATGTTCCGCTAAACTCACCGGGAGCCGTTTTGGGCCTCGAAACCAAAACCATCAATTAATCTTTACCTTGTTCCCATCACATTTGAAAGCCTGCTCACACCTACTAGTAGTACGTACCAAACCTGAACGTGTTCCCACTATGCAGGTATTAGTACTAGTGGTAGTACTTAGGTTATAAAAAGGGGAACTACCTAACTGAAAATCACTCTACCTTTCCTCCTCATAAGTGCTTCTTCTTCGTCCATTGTTGCCATGGCCGGTGAGCAGAGCTCTAGGTCGAGAACTACTCATAACAAGGGAGTGGAAACCAAGGCTGCGGAAAAAAGAGGGCTCGCCACCACGCAGAGACCTCGAAAGATATCTCACGGGCAGGCGATGGCTCCTAGGAGCGCCCTAGCCGTGGAGGCGAACATGCCGAGCCGGCGGAGCTGGAGTCGTTATCCCTCGATGGCATGCCCGGTCAGCTCAATAAGCAGAAGGAGGTCATCCAAGGCTTGATGGAGTTGCTGAAGGAGAGCCTCGACGACATGCCTGCTGAGCTCAATCAGCAGGGGGAGTTGACCGCCGGCTTGGTGATGCTGCTAAAGAAGAGCATTGCCTCGGAGAAGAAGGCGCCTGGCGAAATCCTGCGACTTTGGGAGGACAATGCGAAGCTCTGCCATGAGACCGACCTATTGAAGGAGAAGAATGCCGGCTGGAAGAAGCTGCATGAGAATAGTAGTTCCTCGATGAAGATGCTGCAGGCCCTTGCCATGGAACAGAAGGAAGAGTTGGAGAAGCTCCGCATCGAGCACCCGACTGCTGTCAAGGTACGTAATATGGCCGTGGAATAGATGATGAAGGCTCGCGTCAAGAAATGCCGCGTCATGGTCACAATGATGAAGATGGCGGATGAGGGAGTCCTGGATTAGGGGGTCTCCAGATAGCCGGATTATATCCTTTGGCCAGACTATTGGACTATGAAGATACAAGATTGAAGACTTTGTCTCATGTCCGGATGGGACTCTACTTGGCGTGGAAGGTGTCGAGGATATACCCTGCGGCGTAAACCGACCGGAAGTATAACCCGGCCGGACTTGGCGGTTTACTTGAGACCCGGTTTACACTTGGTGATTCACTGGCGACCTGCCCTGACCTGGCGGTTTACAAGCAACCCACCGGAACATTATGACACACTGGTGACCCGGCGGACGGGTCAGATGAATGACAAAGCCCAAGGCCCAGAAGGCCGGTTTATGTTAATGGTGGGCTGGTTTAAGAGGAAAGGCGTGAGGAATATTTACCTTACAAGGAGTTAAGACCCGGACTTGTATCCGGTTAGAAGGTAGACTAGTCCTAATCCTACTAGGACTCTACATGTAGGCCGGCCCCTTCAACTTATATAAGGAGGGGCAAGGCTCCCCAGAAGATGGACAAGTTCCACAAGTTGGACAAGTTAGGTTTAGACAATAGCTCTCGAGATAGAGCACTCTTGTAACCGTGAACATCATCATCAATATCAATGAAGCAGGATGTAGGCTTTTACCTCCACCGTGAGGGGCCGAACTTGGGTAAAACATCGCATCTCTCGTCCCGCTCAACCCTTCTCAAGCTACCACATAGATGCGTTAGCCTCGTGACCAAGTCCTCACACTAAGGACATATGCCGTGACAATTCCACGACAGTTGGCACCCACCATGGGGCCTGCGCACGGTGGTGTTGAGTTCTTGGAGGGCACTTTCCCAGGGATCGAGAAGTTTGGAATCTTCTGGATGAGCTTTTAAGGATTTACATCAACTTTCAGAGATCACTAGCCCAGATTCGGATTTATGATCTGTAAGGTTAAAGGGTTCAAGAAAATTAGGGTTGCGGTTTTGTTTTGTTGATACAAGTCGCCGAAATCCTGTGTGCTGCCACACGACCGAGGGGATCCGCCAGTTCAAAGCCAGATAGGATTCGAGCGCCGACTGCAAGTTGCCAGTTCAAGGCCTGCCAGAATTTCCGCTATGGTATCGATGTGCAATATAGCCGTGTCCGACTGTTACTGACGCGAAGACCAAGTCACGAAACCACGGTCAAACCTTCAGGATCAGAAGGACTCAGATCATTAAAAAATTGCCGTAGCCAATAATATTTTGGGAGCTGCTTCACGTGAACATGCGTGTTCGGACCACAACCAGGAGGAAATCAAGGATGCCAACTGGTAAAAAGCAATCACGGCCACGACTCGGATTCGCGTCGCCGAGCTGCAACAGGTTTGACTACGAGTCGTCGCCAAGACCCGCTTCTGAGCCGATGGACCTACTGTTCTGATCTGAATCACCGTCTGCTGAGCCGCCCGTCGCACCATCCCCGCCTCCTGTTGGGCGCTGCTACTACCCTGAGTCGCTCCGAGCCGGCCATGTTGCAAGCCGCTTCCACTACTGCAGCCTATTTCCGTCTGCGCGTCAAGCCGCCAAGTTTCATCTACCACCGCGAGTAGCCGCAGCTGTGGCCTCCACCGGCCTCCTCCGAGATGCCTCCATGCTCTACTGTTCCATTCATTACCGCCGGTCCTCCGTTGTCAGCCTACTGCTCCACTTTCCGCTACAAGTCGGCCTCGCCTCGCTGCAGGCTGCCCTCACCTTGAGCCTTCGTAAGCCGCAGCGTCGAGCCGCCGTCAATCGCGCCAGGACAACCTCGTCACTGCTCCGGGCCGTCCTGTTGAGCCGCGCGTTTTTACCCTTGCGGAGAGCCGCTTGTTTCCAAGTCGCCTCCTGTGCTTGACTTCGCCCATGCCGTTGTGTTTTCGCCACGGCTGCCGCGCGTCAAGCATCCACTGGAGAGCCGCCCTGTGCCACAATCGAGTTCGCCTCCACCAGTGCACTGCTATCACGCCTGAGTCTCTGCCACTCATCTCCATGGAGTAGAGCCGCTTTTGAGCCACTGGTTTTGAGTCGTCACGGTGGTTTTTTCTTCCACTGCTGAGGTTCTACTTCAAGCCGCCTTCACCGTGACCCGCCGCGTCGCTCCTCTCCCGCAGCGCCATCGTGGTCGTCTGTTGCCGCTGTCCCTTATGCTGACCACTGCCTACGAGCCACCTTCCCCTCACCGAGCGGGCTCTGCTCGGAGCCATTTCCAAGCCGCCGGTGCAGCTTCGAGCCGTTGCATGCACCTGTGGGCTGGTGGGACCAGAGTCCCGATGACTTCCTGATGCGGTTGTTCATCGCTAAGATGTATGCAGACGCAAATAAGATAGTACAGAAGAAACTAGTCTACGCAGAGGCTAGACCTTACATGTCATACAAAGCTACATGGTCTGGGACCGGCTACTGTCGGCACTGCTCCGCCACCAGAGGGAGAACGCAACGGGCTGACTTAATCGATCTGCTATTTGACTGTTTGAATCGGTTTCCCCCCGTGGCCGCTGGACCGATAGGTGTGGCATATCGCTGCTGTCTCAAAAGTCCAGGGACAAGCAGCTCGAACGGTGTCTACTGGGATCAGCTAAGGCTAACATGATTGCCCGAGGCCAAAGCAATCACGTATTGATATGCAAGAAGTACTATATGGGCACGTCCTCCAAAGCTTGATGGATGAGTGGGTGGATATGAAGGCCCACTAAACCTGCATGATGAATTTTGCTTCGATCGCTACGTCCGATGAAAAACCAGGTGTTCTCAACATTGATCTCTTGTGTCTAAACATGTTAATTCTTTTAGAAAATATTTTCTTTTTCCTGCCATGTACTGTTCTATACAGGATGATCAGGGATGCACGTCAATACACCACAAGCACATGCGTTCGTTTGTGATGTTGTGCGTGACTGCGTGAGGGACAAACACGTAGACTGCCGCCTCTGTGATCCGGCTTATGATGCCGCGGCCAACTCATCCGTCCGCACCGGCTTACAACGCCGCGGCTGGTTCATCTGTCTATTCCTGCGGCCGGCTTGGCCGTGATTGATTTCAACTTCATCATGGTGATTATCAACTCCATGGTGGATAATTTCCAGCCTGACATATCAGGTGAAGTCCATCCAATATATTTTATATTACATATTGATTCCTTCAAAAGGGCAATTACTCTGGCTTGCCAGTTCTCCAATGCAGGGCAAGTTGTCTACGGCAGAAGGGATTATTATATCACTGAGTCGTTGAATGACTCATACCGGTTTGTATCACGGTCAAATATGGAGAATCTCAAGCCAACTCTTCAAGCCGTCTTGAGACTCGGGGGCTACAATGGCATGACTCAGCAAAATTGGCCAGTATCAATAATTCAGAACTCCGGGTCACTGAAGGGAAGATAACCCGGTCCCGAAGGCTACCGCCATATTGGTGAAAACTTAAAAGGCCGTCAGAAAATTGCCGGCTCAAAATAAAGATTCTGGTTTAAAATCCGTTTTAAGAGATATCTCTCTCCCGCAAAGCCTTGAAGCTCTCAAATCCGGTTCAAACATCCGGCTCAAGGTAAATTTATCTCTTACAAAGCTTTTAAACTCTCAAATCTGATTCAAACATCCGGCTCAAGGATAATCTGTCTCTCACAAAGTTTTGAAGCTTTCAAATCCGGTTTAAAGTTCCGGTTCAAAAAGAATTAATCTCTCGCAAGATTCTAGTTCTCAGAAAAATTAAAGGTTACCAAAGAGAACTTGCTGCCATGATACACGGTTCAAACATGGGTGCCCTGCCTTATGGGCTCATGTTCATATGATTATTTGGGGGCTTCCTGTTCAAACATAGGTGTATTCACCAAAGAGAACATGGCATTACTACCCTCTTGATGCGGCTATCAAGACAATATTATCATCAGGGGCCAAAGAGAGTTTGTTGCACACCACAACTCAAACATAGGCACCCGGCGAGCACAGCTCAGAAATATATCACATGGGGGCTTCTGCTTGCAAAGCGGAGTCCTGTCCATTAATCCGGCTATCACATCACAACAAAGCTTGGGAGCTTCACACTCAAGGGGCCAAAGAGAGTTTTTTGGACACCACAACTCAAACATAGGCACCCATTGAGCACAGCTCACAAAGTTACTTGGGGGCTCTTTGTGTAATGTAATAAAGAGTTTGAAAGGACCCTTGTAATTGGGTATCGACCCATGGCTTGGAAGCCTGGTGTATTCACCTAAAACCCCGGGTTAACCTGCCTTCATCAACTAAGCCACTCCTATCCAGGTAATCCTGGCATGACCCGCCGAACGTTTGACAAGTTACTCTTATACAAACCCTGAACTTGTCAAAGTTAAAACGACGATTGGTTAGTTGGAGGCCCATCTTAAAAGGCTTTGTCAAATGGTTTAACTCAGCGGCCTGGCAGCCCATGAAAAGCCTCGAGTTTGGGCCTGGCAGCCCTTGAAAAGCCTCGACTACAAGTTTTTTCATTTGCTTTTTGTCAAAGTTTCTTCTCCTTTGATAAGGTTTAAGGTAAACCGGCGTCCATTGACCCGGCCAGACTATAAGTCATTTCATCAGCCGGTGTTTCTTAACCCAGCACAAGCTTTCAACTATCAGTTGTTAGTACAAACTCAATTATAAACCGGAGTTTTCTTAGCCCGGTCTGGCGTTGACTATAAGTTGCCAGGATGATTATCCGGTGTTTATTACAACCCGACACGGTTTTATTACAAACCGGCAAAATATGACTGGAGTTATCATACTCAAGATTTGGGTTATCACCCTTACCAAAAAAGTTGGTAAACCAATGATGTGATTCAATGTCACATGTATGATCTATTTCATATTTGATTATTCTTAAGTGCAGCCTTGGTTATAAACCCGGGTTATATGTTGGGCATTATGACCAGTCCGGCGGTAAACCGCCAGGACACTTTAAACTTGTTGTATGCAGAAACAGGTTTGTTAAAACTGGCCTGGATTTGGACTATAAGTCGCCAGTATATATATATATATATATATATATATATATATATATATATATATATATATATATATATATATTTGGATTGCGCCATTGAAATCATGCGCTTATAAATCATTGGGTTATATTATTCAAATAGCCAAACTTGACTGAATTTTCATTATGATATTGAATGAATAAGGTTTTCACCGGATTATATTATCTTGAATAGCCAACATGGCTGGATTTTTATGGTTATTAATAACCGGTATTATTGAGTTTTCAAAGTCGCTTTAGCGCAATGGCTATTATTTTATCAAAGGATATGATTTATTCTACAACGGAAGGAATAGTCCCGAGTCGCTGCAGGCTTACAACCCGGCACTTGGGGGCTACATTATTCAAATTGAGATTACATGCAAGTCTCATATCGCTGTAAGCATGCATCATGACACTTGGGGGCTAATGCAAAGTCATTTTTACTAGTCTTTTTGAAGACCCGACTCATCATATTATAATGAGCCGACCCTTGGGGGCTACCAATTGCTCCTGTCAACAATTCAAGGTACACAAGTTTTCGTCCATAATATTGAAGGATCCATTGCTCAGTTGGTAAAGCACAAAGCTCTTAACCTTGTGGACGTGGGTTCAAGTGTCACAGCCCTAGAGCTTGCTTCTAACTAGTGGCATTGCATCCATGCATCATGTCTAAATTTCATTAAATTTGAATTGGGGAATTGGAGAGCCTCAGAAATCATTTAAAAAAAATGATGATCAACATTAAAAATTGCTTCAAATGTTTCCAAGGAAATGTTCCTTTTCAGCTTTGAAAAATATTGGCAAGAATAAAATGCAAACCAATATTTTTGGAGTGACTGAAACATTTATTTTGGGCCTTTGAATTAATTCAATAACTATTTGCATTGGATATATATTTAATATATAAATAATATATGTCCAATAATACTGGAACATTTTATGTGGTTTGGTATATTTTAGTTCTAGCCACATAACTATTTTCAGTATTTTATAAAATGGTTTAGTATTTTACTAAACTAAAACAACACAGAACAAAATAAAAAAAACAAAAATAGGAAAAGCAGAGAGGAGAGAAACCCTACCTGGCGCTCACCTCTCAGCCCACCTGGCCCAATTCCAGTGGCCCAGCCCACCGAACCGCCACCGTCTCCCACCTCGCGCCAGAAGGACGCGAGGCGTGTGGCCACCGCACGCCGGCACGCGTCGAGCCACCTCCTGCTTGCCGCTCTCCTTCCCCGACGCTCTGGACGCCTCCCCCGAGGGCCACACACCCCCTAACCCCTCTTTCCCTTGCCCGTGGCCTCTCCCCTTCCCTGGCTCTCTCCCGAGTGGAGCTCGTCGCCGCCGCTCGCCGTAGCCACGCCTACCGTGCTCCCGTCGCCTCCCCGTGTCACCTGAAAGCTCCGCCACCATCCATTACACCTCCTAGAGCAAGCCCCGAGCGCCAGACGCCCCAAGACGACCGCCTCGACTCCGTCTTCAAGCTTCGGTCGCCGGCGATCACCCTCGACGATTCGTCATCCTCAGCACGCCCCCGACTACCCCGAGCATCGCTTCGTGATCTACGTGAGCCCTGCCGTCTTTCCCCTCTCTTCTCGCTGCGGAACGCACCCTCTAGCCGCCCTAATCACCGGAGCCGATTGCTCCTCACCGCCGGGCATGGCGCCGCCGTGGCCAGGGCCACCCCAGCTTGCGCCCGAGCATGTTACCAAGTTCGCCGCCCTCCCAGGAGCCCGCAGCGCCCTTCCGTTTCCCCTCTAGTGCACCGCAGCGCCGTGTTCGACCTCGGCCGAACTTCGGCGGCCACCTAGGTCATCGCCGGCACCGATTCCGGCCACCCCGACCCTAGCTAACTCCACCAAGAGCTTCGGCTCGTCCCCAGCTCCACCTAGATGCACTCCGCGGCCCATTTGGTCGTCGGAGTGGCCAAAACCACTCTCGCCACCGCGTCGGGCTCGCCGGCGGCTAAACGCCGGTGTAGCCAACATTGACCTTGACCACGGGTGGGCCCTGGTTGACTCTCCTGAGTCAATGACAGGTGGGGCCCAGCCCTGTTAACTATTTAGGATTAGTTTGAATTAATTTTAGTTTAACTAATTACACTGACACGCGGGACCCACTGTCAGGTTTGACCCGGACCGTGTCCCGTTAACCCGCTGATGTCACACTGATGTCAGGCTGACGCAGTAATTGATTTTCTGGATTTATTTTAATTCAGGAAATTTCAGAAAATACCCCAAACTTCTAAAAATCATATAAATTCAACCGTAGCTCAGAATGAAATAATTTATATATGAAAAATGATCAGAAAAATATGAAGAATCTGTTTATGCCATGATCATGCATGTTTGAACAAGTTAACCTCACTGAATAGGATGAATCATGATTAGGGTAATTTGTGAAAGAACATTTGGAGTTGGAGTTTAACCTTGTTTGAATTCCACTTCAATTAATTTGGCTTATAGCTGCATTAGCTCAAAACACCAGCATATTGCCATGTCATTATCATGCATCATATTGTTGCATCGCATTGATTGTGTTCTTTCTTGTTTGCCGGTAATTGTCCCCTCTCAGTAGACGACGTTCCAACGATTGTTCGATGACACCGATGAAGAACTATATTATCTTCAGAAGTGCCAGGAAAGCAAAACCCCCTTGTTCATTCTGATACAATCCCACTCTCTCGCTCCTGCTCTCTTTTACTGCATTAGGACAACAACGATTCAATTGTTACTTGCTGCGGTAGATGAACCCCTTTATCCTTTGCATGACCTGTCATTCCACAGTAAATAGATGAAACCCACTAGCATGAGTAGGAGTTGTTTGAGCCCTGTCGTGCCAACTCATTCATGTTTGTTTGTCATGCCTGCTATTGCTTAGAGTTGTGTCAGGTCTGATTCATCCGGGATGAATCAGAGGTGTGTGAACATGTCCTACGGTGTGTGAGCTAAGCGTGTGAACACGATTTGGTAAAGGTAGCGGTGAGAGGCCATGTAGGAGTACATGGTGGGTTGTCTCATTGCAGCCGTCCTCAGGAACTGAGTTCTGTGTTTGTGATCCATGATTCAGCTACTACCATGCATTGGGCCCGAAACCAATGGACCCTCTCGGCTTCTTGATCACCCTTGTCCTCTGTCCAGGAGTTGCAAGTAGTTTCTGGTGTTTGTAGTATGCTGGAGGCCATGGGCAGCGCTGACCGGAGGGGTGGGCTGTGATGCGGTAGGCACGTGGCCGGGTATACCGGGCGCCCGTTTGTTGTCACGGAACCCTGTTCACATCGTTTGGGGCTGTGAGCGAAACTCCGGCCGGATCTCCTCATGGATGGAACCCGAATAGGCGATAAACCTGGACTAGAGACTTGAGTGTTTGGGCAGGCCGTGGCCGACACCCACGTTGGGCTTCCGCTTGAAGGTTGCCGAGTACATGTCGTGTAAGCGGCGGTAAGTGGTGAGAGCGTGTGTGAAGAAGTACACCCCTGCAGGGTTAACATCATCTATTCGAATAGCTGTGTCCGCGGAAAAGGACTTCTGGGTTGCCTGTACAGTTCATAGACAAGAGAAAGTGGATACTCTAAAATACACAAGATAAGCGTGAGTGCTATGGATGGCGTTCTCGTAGGGAGACGGGAGCGGTTCCATAGTGGTGTATTGATATGGTGAATATGTGGACTCGTGTGCGCCACCTCAAAAGAGTTACTTGCAGTCGTAGTTCAGGATAGCCACCGAGTCAAAGCTAGCTTGCTGCAGTTAAACCCCACCATCCCCTTGTTGAAAATGATGCATATGTAGTTAGTTCTGATGTAAGTCTTGCTGGGTACATTTGTACTCACGTTTGCCTATTTTATGTTTTTGCAGAGAGACTTCAGTCTCATTAGTAGTTCCGCGTGGACTTCGACGTTTAGCTTGTTACCTCAGCTACGATCTTGTGCCCTCGGCGGGATCTGGTAGATAGTCAGGCTTTCAAGCCTTTTTCATTTGTAGATGTCTGTACTCAGACATGTTGAGCTTCCGCTTGTGCTTTGATTTGTATGCTCTGAATGTTGGGTCATGAGACTCATGTTTGTAATATCTCGCTCCCCGGAGCCTATTGAATAAAATACTTGAGTCGTAGAGTCATGTTGTGATGCCATGTTGTATTTGCACATATCGAGCATATTGTGTGTATGATATTGAAATGCTTGGTATGTGTGGGATCTGACTATCTAGTTGTTTATCTTTAGTAGCCTCTCTTACCGGGAAATGTCTCCCAGTGCTTCCACTGAGCCATGGTAGCTTGCTACTGCTCCGGAACACTTAGGCTGGCCGGCATGTGTCCTTCTTCGTTCCTGTGTCTGTCCCCTCGGGGAAATGTCACGTGATGAATACCGGAGTCCTGTTAGCCCGCTACAGCCCGGTTCACCGGAGTCCTGCTAGCCCAGTGCTACAGCCTGGATTCACTCGCTGATGACCGACACGTTCGATGCTGGGTCATGGATGCCTGTCCCTGTAAGTTTGTGCCACTTTGGGTTTACGACTAGCCATGTCAGCCCGGGCTCCTTATCATATGGATGCTAGCGACATTATCATATACGTGTGCCAAAAGGCGCAAACGGTCCCGGACAAAGGTAAGGCGACACCCGTGGGGATACCATGCGTGAGGCCGCAAGGTGATATGAGGTGTTACATGCTAGATCGATGTGACATTGAGTCGGGGTCCTGGCATCAAGCTCTACGATGGAAGCTACATTATAAGATGTTATTTTCATTGAAGTATATATCAAGTCCCGGTTCAGTATTCTCTTACTAAGTCGGCCCTTGGGGGATACACATCACTGCTAAAATCTACATGATTATATTTACAAAGTCCCTGCTCATTATTGCATAATGACCAGGCCCTTGGGGGTTACACTGATTGAAGTTTTTATAAGCAATTACAAGTCCCAGGTTGCTGCAAGCATGACAACCCGGCACTTGGGGGCTACATATATGGAGTATTCAGTTTATATGATTGAGATGAACAAACCGGATTTCTTCAAGGTTGAAACACTTATTGGAGCAAGTCTTAAGTTATCACTATGTTCTCCTCTTAAGACTTGGGGGCTACAGGTATTATGCATATAAAGGAGGAACATCTTCATTTTATCAGTTTTGAGCAAATCAGGAAGATCAATTACATGACCCGGTGTCGACAACAATTATGACCCGGTGCCATCAATATTTATAAACTGGCCATTTTGGTAATATTAAACCGGCAAGTTTTACATCTTCAAACCGGCTGAATATCAGATAAGTATTTGAAGACCCATATTTCTTAAACCGGCGCTTTGGAAGCCGACTCAAGTGGAATATTCTTCACAATATTTCTCTGTGCGAAACCAATGTCAACAAATTGAGTATGAAGCTGGCTTGTTAACCCGGATTTTCTAGAAGGAGGAAATGACAAGGACTTAAGGATCATCAGATGCCGGTCTATAAGAATTCTTAACCGAGAGCATAATCTGTCAAATTTGCTCTTGTGTTTGTTTTACAGGATCAGTTTAACATGGATAAATCCAAATTAAACTGGGGGCTAATGTCGGGGATATAGCCCGTGGCGTAAACCGGCCAGAAGTATAACCCGGCTGGACTTGGCGGTTTACTTGAGACCCGGTTTACACTTGGCGATTCACTGGCGACCTGCCCCGACCTGGCGGTTTACAAGCAACCCGCCGGAACATTATGACACACTGGTGACCCGGCGGACGGGTCAGATGAATGACAAAGCCCAAGGCCCAGAAGGCCGGTTTATGTTAATTGTGGGCCGGTTTAAGAGGAAAGGCGTGAAGAATATTTACCTTACAAGGAGTTAAGACCCAGACTTGTATCCAGTTTGTATTAGAAGGTAGACTAGTCCTAATCCTACCAGGACTCTACATGTAGGCCGGCCCCTTCAACTTATATAAGGAGGGGCAAGGCTCCCTAGAAGATGGACAAGTTCCACAAGTTGGAAAAGTTAGGTTTAGACAATAGCTCTCGAGATAGAGCACTCTTGTAACCGTGATCATCATCATCAATATCAATGACGCAGGATGTAGGCTTTTACCTCCACCGTGAGGGGCCGAACCTGGGTAAAACATCGCGTCTCTCGTCCCGCTCAACCCCTCTCAAGCTACCACATAGATGCGTTAGCCTCGCGACCAAGTCCAGACACTAAGGACATCTGCCATGACAATTCCACGACAAGGCAATATAGATATGTATATATCCTCCTTTGTAACTGACCTTATGTAACCCTAGCCCCCTCCGATGTCTATATAAACCGGAGGGTTTTAGTCCGTAGGACAACATACGATCATACCATAGGCTAGCTTCTAGGGTTTAGCCTCTCTGATCTCGTGGTAGATCTACTCTTGTACTACCCATATCATCAATATTAATCAAGCAGGACGTAGGGTTTTACCTCCATCAAGAGAGCCCGAACCTGGGTAAAACATCATGTTCCCTGCCTCTTGTTACCATCTGCCTTAGATGCACAGTTCGGGACCCCCTACCCGAGATCCGTCGGTTTTGACACCGACATTGGTGCTTTCATTGAGAGTTCCTCTGTGCCGTCGCCAGAAGGAAGGATGTCTCATCTCATCTTTAAAGACGGTACTACCGTAGGGGGAGCTTTGGCTATTGGCCAAACTCTCCGGCTAGGCGGTTTCATCATGACCGCCTGTTCGGCCGCCGCGCTGACGATGACTTCTCGGGTCATCGAAAACAGCCTCCACGTCAGATCGGCACTCGCTGAACAGATGGATCCAATGGAGCTCGCCTCCTTAAACGAGCTCTTGGATCGCATCGCCGCCTTGGGAGTCGCTATGGACTATGATCGGATTGGGCTTAAACCCGATCAAAGGGAGATTAACTCTCCACCGGTCACCCATCATATTGCAGTGGTGGAGGAACAATGCGGCGACCTTTCCACTATCTTGAGGACCAACTATGTCCGGATTCCTGAGCTCTCTGAGCCGGACGCCCGTTCGCGGGAGGACAACATCCAATCCCTGAACTTAGAGTCAGGCAGCGGGCCAGGATTATCGGGTAACACCCCGGAACCGGAACTTCCAAAATTGGAAACTCCTCGGCCCCTGGATCCCAGATCAGGTAAGGGTTCGGATTCAATTCCACCCACCCACCCAAACATAAGAGATCTTTCCCACATCAGGCAAGAGCCCCAGGAAACAGTACATCACTATTGGGCCAGATTCCTCCTTGCGATGAACAAGGTTAAGGACTATCGCGAGGAAGACGCAATCATATTTTTTTGCAATAATTGCATGGACAAGGGAATCCTTAACGCCATAAATCGTTGTGAGATAACACGCTTCGCTGACTTGGCGTCTATAGTACGAAAGTACTGTGCGATGGAAAGTTCCTGGAAAACCGAAACAAACTTTTGGGATAATCCGACCCTGAATACAAACCTAGTCCAAAATAAAAGGGTGCATTATCACAATACACCCGGGTCAACTACCAAAAAGCAAAAACCCTCTACAGGGCATGGAACCGTACTTGAGGGATGGCTCAACGGACCCTGCAAAATTCATAGTACATCGGATACAATACCAACGCACAGCCTTAGAGCATGTTGGATACTCCGGCATGTGGCCAAAAGTGGTGAGGATCTTCTTCTCCCAAATACCACAGAGCACCATCCCGTGGATAACAATACGGTGTTAATAGTATTTGAGACCTTCGCGTCAAATAATAGGCGCAAGCAAACACTCCACAGCATGGTCGGAATCTGCCACGTAGCAGCAATAAATCCATGGAGTGACACGGCTATTACCTTCAATGCCAATGACGAACCTAAATTCCGAACAGCCCGAGCACCAGCCGCACTGGTCCTCAGTCTAATCGTGGACGGCTTTCGACTCACCAAAGTACTCATGGACGGCGGCAGCGGATTAAACCTCATCTATGAGGAAACTCTTCAAAAGATGGAAATAGACTGGAACTGCATTGAGAAAAGTAGCACAACCTTTAGAGGAATCATCCCCAGTCAGGATGCACGCTGTGCTGGGAAAATCACACTAGATGTGGTATTCGGCACGCCGGATAATTACAGGTCTGAAGAAATTACATTCCAAGTGGCCCTGTTCAGCAGTGGTTATCACGCTCTTTTAGGACGGGAGGCATTCACAACCTTCCAAGCCGTACCCCATTACGGGTACATGAAGCTCAAAATGCCCGGGCCCAACGGAATCATCACTCTCACCAGCGATCCAGACATAGCACTCCGCGCCAAAAACAAAACAGCCGCACTGGCCCTCGAGGCATTATCCGAAGCCCTCTTGGCCGAGGAATTAACCACGCTACGCTCCACAGTGGACAGGGACGATGTGATACTCGAGAAGAGATCCAAGTCCACCTCTTTTAAATCAGCGGATGAAATAGTTAAATTCCAAGTCCACCCAACGGACCCTACAAAACAGCCTCCATCGGGGCACAGTTAAACCCCGCTGTGGACGCCGCACTACGAGAGTTCCTGCGCGAGAACTGGGACATATTCGCCTGGCATCCCTCAGACATGCCAGGAATTCCACGCAGGCTGGCCGAGCATAGCCTCAATATCCTAAAGGGATTCAAGCTGGTCAAGCAAGCTCTTTGGCATTTCTCCGAACCTAAGAGACAAGCCATGGGAGAGGAACTAGCCAAGTTATTGGAGGTCAGATTCATCAGAGAAATAAAACACCCAAACTGGCTAGCAAACCTGGTGATGGTACCAAAGAAGGACAAATCCTGGCGCCTTTGTGTCGATTTCAAAGACTTCAATAAAGCTTGCCCAAAGGATCCCTTCCCCCTCCCACGCATCGATCAAATCATTGATGCTACCGCAGGACACGAGTCATTGTGTTTCCTCGACGCATACTCCGGTTACCACCAAGTCAAGATGGCGGATTCCGACCAAGCCGCAACGGCATTCATCACACCATATGGTCCCTTCTGTTTTAACACAATGCCTTTTGGGCTCAAAAACACTGGCGCAACATATCAGCGCATGATTCAGACATGTCTAGAGAAACAAATCGGCAAAACAGTAGAGGCATACATAGACGATGTGGTCATCAAAACCAAACACGTCGACTCTTTGATAGACGACTTGAGTCTCACATTCTACAACCTCCGAACATACGACATTAAGCTCAATCCAGAAAAATGCGTTTTTGGCATACCAGCCGGAAAGCTCCTGGGTTTCATTGTCTCTAGTAGAGGTATTGAAGCTAATCCGGCCAAAATCCGAGCTTTGTCACAGTTGGCTACCCCAACAGACCTCAAACAAATCCAGAAGTTAACTGGATGCGTGGTGGCTCTAAGCCGCTTTATCTCCCGCTTGGGAGAAAAGGCTTTACCCCTTTATCGCCTCCTTCGGCGCACCGAACACTTCGAGTGGACGGACGCGGCCACAGCCGAATTAGAAGAAATAAAGGCCATCTTGGCAACCAACCCAATCCTGGCCGCGCTAAACATGGGCGAACCAATGCTATTGTACATTGCGGCAACTCATCAAGTTGTAAGCATGATGCTCGTTGTCGAACGGGAAGCGGACGGACATAAATTCCCTCTTCACAAGCTGGTATACTATGTATCCACTGTCCTCACTCCATGCAAATCACGGTACCCGCATTACCAAAAGATGGCATATGCGGTATTCATGGCATCGCGGAAGCTGCGACACTACTTTCAAGAGTGTTCGGTTATAGTAGCCTCGAAAGTGCCACTTAATGATATTATAAACAACCGCGACGCTACGGGCCGGATTGCCAAATGGGCCATTGAGCTCCTCCCGTTTGACATAACATACAAACCTCGACAAGCCATTAAGTCGCAAGTATTGGCCGACTTCGTCGCCGAATGGACGGAGGCCGAACTCCCTAAAGAGTATGGCGCATACTCCAATTGGATCATGCACTTCGACGGTTCTAAAATGCTGGCTGGTCTAGGGGCTGGCATCGTCCTGACGTCCCCAACCGGAGATACCGTTCAGTACGTATTGCAAATATTGTATACAAACTCCACCAATGCAGCCGAATACAACGCTCTGTTGCATGGTCTTCGGATGGCAGTCTCCATGGGAATTCAATGCCTGGAGGTGCGTGGGGATTCAAACCTCGCAATATCCCAAATAAATGGAGACTTTGACGCCAAGGATCCGAAAATGGTGGCCTATCGAAATGCCGTCCTAAAAATGTCAGCTCGGTTCGAGGGGCTCGAATTTCACCATGTGGCTCGGGAAAACAATCAGGCGGCCGATATCCTCGCCCGCATCGGTGCAAAACGTGATGCGGTCCCCCCAACATATTTTTGGAAAGGCTGTTCAAGCCATCCGTAGTATGGGAAGGGGACACCGGTAACAACAGTCCAGACCCGACCAAAATACCCGATACCGAACTCTCTGACACAATCGGAGACTCCGCCACCGAAATAACACCTTCAGCCCACAAAATAATGGCCATTATTGCCCCATGGACAGAACCATTCCTGGCCTACCTAACTAGACAGGAACTTCCGAAGGACCAAAATGAGGCACGCTGCATAGTGCGGCGATCCAAGGCCTACAGGGTGCATGAGGGAGAATTGTACAAAAAAAGCACTACCGGAGTCCTTCAAAGGTGCATCTCCGAAGAGGAAGGGCGGAATCTTTTGGCAGAAATTCACGCCGGACTCGGCGGTCATCACGCCGTAGCCCAGGCTCTTGTAAGCAAGGCCTTCCATACAGGATTCTATTGGCCAACGGCCCGGGCAGATGCACAGGACTTGGTCCAACGCTGCGCCGGTTGCGAGCTCTTTGCAAATCAAAGTCACATGCCACCTACCGCCTTCCAAACAATCCCCATTACATGGCCCTTTGCGGTCTGGGGGATTGACATGGTTGGACCCCTTAAAGGGGGAACCCACAAGAAAAATACTTATTGGTCATGGTGGCTAAATTCACCAAATGGATAGAGGCCAAACCTGTTAAAACAGCCGAATCCAGACCGGTGATATAATTCGCATCCGGGGTTGTACACCATTATGGCGTCCCCCACAGCATCATCACTGATAATGGCACGAACTTCACGGCCGACGAGGTAAAACTGTGGTGCAGCAAAATGGGCATCAAGCTCGATTATGCTTCAGTCTATCACCCACAAACCAACGGTCAAGTCGAGCGAGCAAATGGTCTTATAATGAGCGGCATTAAACCTAGATTAGTGTGCTCCTTAATGGAGTCTAACACGCACTGGGCAGAGGAGCTCGACTCCGTACTCTAGGGGTTGCGGACAACACCGAATCATAGTACCGGATATACATCCTTCTTTATGGTGTACGGTGCAGAGGCAGTCTTGCCTTGTGACATAATTCATGACTCACGTCGAGTGCGCATGTACAAAGAAAGAGAAGCCGAGCTCGATCGGCAGGACAGTTTGGACACCCTGGAGGAGGAGCGCGACGTAGCCAAAGCCCGTTCCGCATTTTATCAGCAACAGGCTCGCAGATACCAAAGCAAAGAAGTACGGGCCAAAACTTATAACGTTGGCGAACTAGTTCTACGCCTGCCGGATAAGAAAAAGAACAAGCTCGAGCCCAAATGGGAAGGTCCCTTCATTATTGACCAAGTTCTGACCGGTGGAGCGTACTGACTGCGGGATGCATCGACTAGTCGACTCGAGCCGAACCCATGGAACGCGGCCAGGCTCCGAAGATTCTACGCCTAACACCGGACTCTATGTTAGTCCCCTCCCTTTGTCAATTTTCTGCATATACATTATCTATCTTGTTTCTCTTTCTTTCTTTCTTTTATTATTTCCCTAGGCCTTCAATGGTCACCTTGTGCCTCGCTTGCACATTACAGATGCGCTAGCCACACTCTTCATACCTAGAGGCTTCTTTCACAGAAGCTTAAATTATTTATCTGGGCCTCATGCCCCACACATGTGTTATACTTCCGCATGTACCTTTTTTCACCATTATATGCATCGATATGACTTAAGTTTTGGCCAAGCTGGGTTGCCTGGCTCTTGTATTTATGCCCTACGTTCCCGTTAATTCGGCTAGGGCATAAGGGGAGCACCTCTGCGATTGTTACTGCCGGGTCAGCCGGATGTGTACCTCAGACTGGGTGAAGCCAAAAGCTAGCGTTCTTAAGGGAATATTTGGTCGGTGAACAAAAGATGCTCTTTTATTGTCCATATCTGCCCCTAGATGTTTTTCCTGCATTTCCTATCGCAGTCCGGACATGCACTTTAGGGCATGCTTACCCAGGTAAAGGAACCCTTAACGGAACTATTCTTCCTGGAAGATGTTTCTTACTACCCATGTAATATAACATAACCAGTTGGGCACTTGTCTGATAAAGCACTAATGACCCCTACGCCTTGTCTCCACGCATACCCCGGTTCTTATATAACTGAGCGGGTATTCGGATACACTCCGGACTATTGGGCCCGGAGGTTGAAGCGAAAAGGTCTGCAACGACAAATGATCTACAATCCGGCTAGAACGCAATATACATGTCACTTTAATTACATAGTCATGCAGACTGGATATATTCCTCTTCTATACCATCCAACAGGCAGTGTAGCTTACAATCTTGTTGAGAATACTTTGCGGCTAATTCTACTTGCCCATAAACTAAGCTAACGGGGATCTCTTTTCCGTCGGGCCCCACAGGTCCGACCTCGGCCATGTGATTTGGGTCTGCCTTGGTATACCACGTCTTCACCATGGCCCAGGCTTCTCTGGCACCATGTCGGCATGCTGATATCTTCCATAATCGGAAGCGCCGCCATGCTCCCTTGAGCTTCTCCGCAAGCTCGGCAACGCCCTCTGGCAGGGAGACGGATGGCCACAAGGCCTGGGCAACACCATGCATCACCTGCCAAACTTGTTCGTGCAGATGTGACAGCTCGGACAGAAGATCACCCGCAGACCCGGGCATTTCCTCCGAGGGACGACCCATCAACATACCTACAGACATAATGCTGTTAGTCGGCTTCTTCACCGAACTCCTTTAAAAGGATTCGTTCAAGCACTTACTGAAAATGCCGTGCCGAAGCCACTTATTCTCCTTCTCGGAGTCTACAAGCTGGCCCCGAACGTCTTTTAGTTCCAAGCCGCCTAACCTCAGTCAGCACGCGTTTGCCAGCCTCTAGCTATCGCATAACATGCTGGTCCTCCGGATTCTCTCCGGATTCATGTGCAACATCTGTTGTTAGATCTGCAGCCATGCCGCACGTTATATGGTAACCATCATTCTTTAAAGTAAATGTTACCAGCAGGTGACTTTTTTGGTTCCTGCAAGGCGGCCACAACAACCCGTAGTTGGGTCTTGCATTCCTCTAGCTCCTGTGACAGCCTAGTATTCTTCTTTGTAAGAACCTGCACAATAAAGATGATCCTTGAATCAGTTCTGCTAACTGTTTCAAGTCTCAAGGGCTACTGATACATATAAATCGTCAGATTTACTCACCCGTACATCCTTTACATACTAATCTGTGGCTCTGGCTAGACCATCTTGAGCAGCACGAAGGTACGCCTCTCCAGAATTGAAGGCGTCAAACGCCTCTGGTGAGAACAAGCGTCACGGAGTACGGCCCGGCGGCGCCTGTGATTCATGGCGCTTTCCACTTCTGAGTCTGTAGCGGATAATCTATCCGCATCCTCTATAGGGGGATTATCTGGCGCCTGCCCCGTATCGGCTTGTGCCTCCATGTCCGGTCCTGGCGCCCGACTGGTGGAAGCGTGATTGGCAACATCGCCGGACATATTTCGGCGAGCATTTTTTCTGTTAAAGAAACACGGGCGTCATTACATTTCAAGAAAGACGACAACCACGGGGCGGGGTTTTTCTTATACCTTTGCGCCGGCGTCTCTGTCTTGACTGCCTTCCTTTTTGGCCTACCCGGCCTCGGTGCCTCTTGTTGCAACAGGTTCGGCAGGGCGTCCCGAATGCCTTCCCTGTAAAAGATGCCATGTGTATATGGTGGGTGAAGTGCCTAAAAGGGGATCCTAGTTTTGGAGTTGGGATTTTTTTTCTTACTTGCGATGCAGGGAGCAATCCGGGATAGTCGGCCGTAATGGCCACCATGGCATTGTCATAGCTTAACTGATAGAACTGCCGGTCTATCAGCTCCACGGATATAACCGAATCCTCTTCAAGTCCGGAGTCGAGGGCCCGGTCAGGGTCCTCTGGTTGTGGAGAAGGGTTGCTGACCTCCTTTATGGCTTTTCGCAGTTCCTGCCGCAAAGTGGCAAGGTGAATACTTACGACAAAGAATGCGGGAAAAATGGGAGCAGGGAAATATAACTTACCCAGCTTGGAGGATTGTACATGGAGAATCCATCCCGTGGCTTGATGCGGGTGAACTCCTCTTCCTCACCCTTGAACAGTTCGGATAGAATTTTTGCTAGAGCGGCAGCATTGTCCGGACCCTTACGCCCACAGCGGGTGGCGTCATCCTCCCCGTTATAACACCACAAGGGGTGCCCATGATATTGGAGTGGCTACACTCCTCGCATTATGCAGATCGACATAACTTTGATTATTGTCAATCCAGATTGAGCCAGTGCTTTGATCCGGTTCATCAGATAGATAACTTCTTCGTTGTCTTCCGCCTGGGGGCTCCGTGGGCGCCAACTTCGGTGCTTCTTCAGAGGAGCATTGTTAAACTCAGGAAGACCCCGCCGAACAGGGTTCGGAAGGGAACGCCCTCCATATAAAACCATTCCGAAGGCCAGTCTTCGGACGACTTCTTCGGGGTACCGGACATGTATCCGGTATCGGGGATGCACCATGTTTCGGCTTTGCCCACTTGATAAAGTGATCTCCTCTGTATGCGAGGGACGAGGCAAAATAGCCTTTTCCATAGCTCGAAGTGAGCCTCGCAGCCCAGGAACAACTCGCAGAGAGCAACATAGCCAGTGATATGTAGAATGGAGGCAGGGGTGAGATTGTGTAATTGGAGGCTGTAGAACTCCAGGAGCCCGCGGAGAAACGGATGAATTGGAAATCCGAGTCCCCTTAGTAAATAAGGAACAAGGCAAACCCGTTCCCCCATGGAGGGACAGGGAAAGCTCTCCGCTTGCTCCCCGCCATTGTAGGTGGCAAGCCCGGCTCGAACGGGCACCATATACGCCGGAGGGAGAAATCCCTTAGTCTGCAGTTCGACTAATCGACTATGCGGGACTGAACACCTCTCCCAATCACCGGGCTTAGGGCTACGGGGGCGGTTGGAGGAGTTGCGGAGGTTGGCCATGCTGGAATGGATCTTTCCGAAACGCGCTCTGATGGATTCTCGCTGGGGGAGGATGGTATGGATCAGATCTAAGAATCCACATCCCTTTAATAGACAATTTATTTATCTGGCTAGGGGGTGAATGTAAAAATGCCCTGGCGCCTCCTATTCATTCGACGCGTGGGAGAAAGCCCTTATTAGGCACAGAAGCCAAGAGGTTCAACATTTATGGAGCCGGACACTGCTTGCGAACACTTGAAGATTGGAGAAGAACCGCCTTGCAATGCCGAAGACAACATTGCGCGCGGGACTCGTCGTCATTGAAGCCTGGTTCGGGGGCTACTGAGGGAGTCCTGGATTAGGGGGTCTCCGGACAGCCGGATTATATCCTTTGGCCGGACTGTTGGACTATGAAGATACAAGATTGAAGACTTCATCTCGTGTCCGGATGGGACTCTACTTGGCGTGGAAGGCAAGCTAGGCAATACGGATATGTATATATCCTCCTTTGTAACCGACCTTGTGTAACCCTAGCCCCCTCCGGTGTCTATATAAACTGGAGGGTTTTAGTCTGTAGGACAACATACAATCATACCATAGGCTAGCTTCTAGGGTTTAGCCTCTCTGATCTCGTGGTAGATCTACTCTTGTACTACCCATATCATCAATATTAAGCAAGCAGGACGTAGGGTTTTACCTCCATCAAGAGGGCCCGAACCTAGGTAAAACATCGTGTTCCCTGCCTCATGTTACCATCCGCCTTAGACGCACGGTTCGGGACCCCCTACCCGAGATCCGCCGGTTTTGACACCGACAGCGGAGGAGACGCGCAAGGAGATGGAGGTCGTGGAGGCGATGAAGAAGCAGTTATGACTCCGTGGCGAATTAGATCATTTGGGGTGATAATCTTCCTTCTTCTTTTGCTCATGTGTTTCATCTTTTGCTTCGGGTGTTTCTCCACACGTGTCACATTCTCTGCGAGGCATGAATAGAACAATGTTTTTAGGGAATGAATAGAATAATGCTAACAATGAGATGACTAGCAAATTAGATCATTTTTATCGCCATATGGCACTGGGCTGGCGTGTTTCGTGCTCCTCCGTCGCAGTACTACTCCAGTGGAAAACTTGAGTATACCACACGGTTCTTTGCTCCTCCTCGATCAGGTCATCGGCGCATTTATACGAGCAGTCAAATCACAAGGCCCCACCTTCCAGCAGTAATGAGCCGTCAAATCAGAAAGGCCCTCGCCTCTCGTGAAACCGACCAAGCTAGACTACCCCGCCCTCTAGCCTTTTAAAAAATGTATACTTTTGTACAACAGTAGTATCGATGGATTGCGCCATGGAGCAAAACTTGAAATTAAAAAAAAGTGGTACATATAGAGAGCGCTCGTCGCCAAATTATGCATATAGTACTATTAAAAAGGCTAGTCACAATAATGGTGTCCAGCACAACCCACCCCTCAAATAAAACTAAGAGGGTGCTTGGATACGTTTTAGTCCCATGACTAAAAGTAGTGGGACTAAAACATGCTAGCCTCACCCATGCTTGGATCCAAATACTAAAAAGGCTGAAATCAAGTTAATGAGCATTTATTATCCTCCAAACCCTCCAATCTAGAACTTGCCTGTGTTAAAGGAGAGGAGTTAAATGAGTAGAGAGAGAGGACTAATCCACATTTTAGTAGGGGTACCCCTGACTAAAAAAATTTAGTCTCAAGACTAGTTTTAGCCCCTCTTTAGTCAGGGGTGCTTGGAACTTTAGCCTCTTAAAGAGTCTATTTTTAGTCAGACTAAAATAAGTCCCTTGGATCCAAGCACCCTCTAAGCATCCTAGAATTCTTTGACAAAACTAAGCACCCTGAAATTCTTTGACAACTAAACTGCTGGCTATATGATGTTGGCCATATATATTGTACGTATATAATGTGAAGAAACGAGTGGTAGTACTATACCAACTAAAATATGAAATGTAAGAAATACTAGTATGTATGTACTGAACAGTTAAAGTAACGAGAAGAAACATAACATAGTTCTGCTGGGGGCTCAGCACAACACACCCCTCAAATTAAATTAAGCACACCTGGAATTAAACTTTGCAACTATTCCGGTAGACACTGCATTAGAACCACCATGAGTAACGACACTGCCACCTTACTCGGAGTCCTCGTCCACGTCCTCGACTTCGTGCTTGTCCCTCTTCCTCTTGGCCGATACTTCTTTGCTTGAACCGCACACTTGGCTGTTGCTCTTCATCCAACCCTTGTAGATATTGAAGCAAAGGCAGCCATCCATTGCAGCATAGTGGATGTGGTCTATATCTAGTACATTCCGCTGCCATGCATGACGATGAAACGTGTAATGAGGTTTCTCCAGTTTACCGTATGAAGGATGAACCATGGCTCCTGCCAGGGTCAGCATTGAACGCTGACGACACCAGCCGATTCTTCTGGAGGTCGAAGGTGTTGCCTACAACGAGGCCTATCCGACGCAGGACTTCTTTGTCGTTACCAAAGTCTACAGTAACGAATTTGACTAGGTATCTCTCGAGTAAGTTCTTAAAATCCTGGCACTCAACGTCGGCATGGCATATGTGGTAGACCAAGCAAACGTTATGTACGCAAACCTGAATCATGGTGGGCTTCTTCCTCTCTTTGTCCTTTAGATCCTTCTCTCGTCCCAGGACTGTGGTGTACTCAACATCTAGCCCAGCGACCCACTCATCATCTAAGTTTTCTAACATGCGTCTGAAGCGAGAAAGACATCCTTTCACCGTCGCAGAAGAACGGGTGTAGATGATGTCGAACTCATCGCCGGTGATGGTTCTAACCTTGTACTCACCGCCGATCGTGGAGATTTGGGACGCCATGGATTTGGGAGGAGGGTTAGGATTAGTGGAACTGCCGTAATGTGAATGGACGGGACGACTAGGAGCAAACCGCCGTAGTATTGAAGGACATGCCGAGACGAGTAGGAGCGAACTGCCAGCATGCGAACGGCAGGGTAGTGGCTTTCCATTCTCCCATGATACGGGCTTCCGAGATCCCTTGGATCTGAGATCGAACGGTTGCATGGCATGATTCTAGACCTATGGGTGAATATCCTATCTTGGTGAGGGTTATTCTGCAAATTTTCAGCAACTTAGCATGCGACCGTTTGATCTCAGATCCAAGGGCTGCTAGTAGCCCGTATCATGGTCGCGCCTACCACGACCGTCGCGTCGCTCGCGCGGTCGCGCCCTTGGAGATTTAACACGGTGCGTTAGGCTATCTGATGTTGGCATGTCATACATAGTCACCACTTAGTCACTCATACTACAACAAGGTTGGCTATAAGTGTATTTTTTTACTCCTCTCTATCTCTTTGTTCGTACTCAAGGAAGAAATGGTGCTAAGCGCGTGTATTTATTGCATTTGCCAAGGAGTGACCTCTTCCAATGAAATGGTGTTGCTAAGTTTGCTTCATTTAATTAGCTATAGACTCAAAATTGTCTTTTCACCTAGGTACACGCGCTTAGCACCGTTTCTTGCTTGGGTCACCAAACTAGTCTCTCTCTTCTTGATTAACTTGCCACATTAGACTTTATGCCTATGTGGCAAGCTTAAGCACCTGTAGGAGCAAGTAAAAGTAAGTACAATAGTGCGCTTTACATGGCATTTTTGCATATGTGGAGGAAAGAGAGGCAATGAAAAAGTGGAGAAGTGGGCTCTCATGCAAGAGCCAGCCTCTACTACATGGTGGAGCATTGGGAGAGGCACCTATATGGAGGTGGTCAGGAATCTGGGAGACTCACGCCGGTCGTAGCACCGCAGTTAAAATGATAATGGCAAGTCAAATCATGGGGCCCCACCTGTCCAGCAGTAACTCACTGTCAAATCACACAACCCTACGTTTACAGCAGCCCACTCCCTCGTCTTCTCGCGTCTCTGTCGAACCGACTAGGCGGAACTGCCTCGCCGCGTACCGCGCAGGAAAAGCCCCGCCCTCGACTTTTAAATAGTATATAGTATACTAATTTTGTATCCATGGATTGCGCCCGTGCCATGGAGCAAAGCGTCTAGAAAACGGAGGAGAGACGGTGGTCTTGCAATAGAGAAGAGGGAGAGGCGAGACAGTGGGTTTGGAATGGAGATGAGGGAGAGGAGCGTGCGATAGCGATTTAGGATTGGACGAGAGGGCCGGCGCGCTCTGACTGGATAAAATCAAAATCAATTTACCCTTCAATTAAGAAAGCGACCCCACATTAACTAGTCTCCCTTTTATTCTGGGTCATAATTGACCATGATTTTTGCACATAAAATATATGTTATACATTGTATACAAGGCCACTATCAAAATTACAATTTGCAACTATACAAGGCCACTAACATTAATCGAGGCAAAATTGATGGCGTTTGCCTCGTACTAGCACCCGAGGACATTAATATCCCTTGTGTGCATGCAGGAGTGAGAAGGTTAGCTTGCATTCCCAACATTAATCAACCAACGAGGAGTAAGAGGGTTGGCTTGTTGTGCTTGGGAGAGAAAAAGCACATTAATTAACACGACAATCAAGGTGACAAGCTAGCTTGCAACATTGACTTAAACATAGCATTGATTTTTTTACCTTGGTACCTGTAATATGAGTTTGTGGCCTTGTATACAAAAATGGAGGGAGCACAATTTGAAAGTACATTCAGATACGAACCAAACGATACATTTTTTGGTGACATGCATTCACATTTTGCTTGTCAAAAACAGTACATGGTCAAACTTTGACCCAACATACGCGAAACAACAAAAAAATACTTCCAAGACCAGCGCCGCTCTTCCACTCTTCTCCTCTTAAACCACCACCGCTCCTCTCCTGTTCCAATCTAAATGCAGCGCCGCTCCTCTCCTCTTCCATTTCAAAACCACCGCCCCTCCTCTCCTGTTCCAGTCCAAAACCAGCATCGCTCCTCTCCCGTTCTAATCCAAAACCAGCGCTGCTCCTCTCCTCTTCCATTCAAAAACCACCGCCGGCGAGTGAAGGTGCTGTGGAGAAGTAGATCGATGGAGGAGTACAACCAATACGTGAGGATCGTAGACGGCGACCCTGTGAAGCTAGCTAGGATGTTGGAGATACAGTCTTGGTTTGACAACAAGGACCAACTAGCGGCGACGGCGACATCCATGGCCAAATATCTACAACAGAGCGAAAAGGCGGCGATACTCCCGGAGGGAGTCGCGCCGGAGTACATAGAGCTGCTCCTCTGGGCCATGGAACAAACAGATTCACCGAATCCGATCATGAGGGAACGGTGGTGGGAGTATCGATCCCAGATGGAGCATCCACCAGAGATTGAAGGATCGAGCATCTACAGGGTGCCGTTTGTGAGGTTTTCCTGCCAGAGCAAGCCGGTTGAGTCTTCATCGACCGAACCCAACTGCAAGAGGAGAAAAGCAGTTGGCCCGACGACGCTTCCCTTCCATCGTCTCCCTCGCCGTTCACATGGTCTCACAGGGCGGCTGTCTGCCGCCGAGGAATAGGAGGGGGCTGCCCCCCCAGCCCAATAGTCGGGCAGGTTGTGAATTGTCAGGAGGAGCTTAGGGTTGTCAGTATTTGCAGGTTGTGAATTGTGTTTTGTGTTGTGTATTTTGAGAGTACTTTCAGATATGAATGTCTTTTGAATTTTAGATTTGCAGTGTTGAGCATATAAAGTATTTTATGAATTCTAGAGATCTATTTTTAGCACTTAAAAATGTAGTTTCATAGGAGTATAAAAGTGCAGACAATGTGATTCTCAGAGAAGAAACTGCAAGTTTCAGTTTCAGATAAGAAACTGCAAGTTTAGTTTCAGACAAGAAACTGCAACTTTCAGAGGCAGAGCATTTATATTAACACGGCCTTTTCAAATAGGGTTAACATCATGTTGGAAGTTTTATACTTGGTCAAAAATGGAACTACCAGCAAGTTAACATCATGCTGATCAACATTCATGCATAGCACATCTTCATATGATGCACAGTCAAAATGCCCACACAATGTTGAGTGTGCGAAACACAGAGAAAACGAGGGATGAAGTTTTGGCAAGTGTTGGACGTGGTTTTGGGCTGCCGTCTAGGCTTTCATTTTTAACATGCGCAGCCCACGACCTCGGATGGGAGGTCCATAGGCCTGTTTGTATTTTCTTAGGGCCGTCATGTATCGACCAGCCTATGGACGTCCCATCCGAGGTTTTATTTTTGGCAGCCAATTTATGTATTTTTTGAAGAAAACACAAAGGTCTGTTCTATTTTTCTATATAAGAATAGGAATGCCAGGTCCAACTTATGTTTCCCTTCTAACTATATTATATATATTTAAATTATTTTATATGTTGACTGTTTAGTTCACATACTCCCTCCTTTTCGGTTTATAAGGCTTATCTCAAAATTTTAGTTTTTCCATTTTATAAGGCTCAATTTGGTTGTTTTCCATCACATGTTCAGATTCCAAGGTGCATTAAATCATTGCATGCAAGTATTAAGAGAAAATTGACCAATGCATGTACTTTATCCATGCATGTATTGCAATTTATGCATTGATAAACATAATTTTTTGAGGAAAACAAGTGCATTAATTAGGTGCTTTTGCAAACTACAAAAAGTATTCCACCATTCATCATCTACCTTGGTTGGTGAGATTTTTGAATTGAGCCCTATAGACCGAAAAAGATGGAGTAATTGGCAAATAGATCTCGCCGCCACCCCAGCCTCCTAACTCCGGGCACGCCCGCCCCCCTCAGCAAGTCCATTCGTGTTCCCCATGGAGTCGCCGGCCATATCCACGGGGGAATGGCTGGAAGACAGGCAGATGTACAAGATGCATCTCCCACATGTCTACAAAGCCTTCCTGCGGATGCTCTAGCCGCTTGACTCCGTCGCGCGGCGGTGCTGCGGGAGAGTCGAGGGAGGAGATGGAGGGAGCGGGCGATGCGGATCCGTGATGACGCTCTCTCCTGGACCCAGTGCACGCGCGAATGGAGGGAAGCAGAGGAGGAAGCTACGAGGGAGGAAGCCGAGGAGGGACTGAATCCGTTCTCTCACTCGCGCAGGTATGCTGGGATGTGCAAGGATCAGGTGGATTGGGAGCTGCTGAATCTAGCCCTGCCGATGTACTTCGAAGGAGATTTCTCGGAGAAGCACAAGATGCCCCACCCCAGTGAGCCGCCGATTGCATTCGTTCGATGGGCGAAAGGAGAAGTGAATTCAGGAGATCCACGCCATGCTGCAAGATGGGAATGCTTGACTGGACTCCTGCCCACCAGCACGCCACTGGACCCGGAGCAGGTGGATCCCCTACCTTACCTCTCCCCAAACCTACAGAAGATTGAAATTAGGCTTGCAATCTGCTTCATTTGAGTTGTCTGGTGGTTATTTCTGCTTCCTGAGAGACAACATCTGGCTGGAGGATGAGAAGGAACCGGGAACTCTGATGAATTTCCCCTATCACAATGGGGGGAGCGCCGGCTGGCAGTGGTACGGCCAACCTCCGCCCCAAAATGGGGGCACAATCTGGGCAGGCTCCTGTAATTACCCAAGATCAATCTGCTGGTGGTTCTGACTCTCAGATCAGTGGGAAATATCAAGGCAAGAATCAGCAAAAGAAGAGATAGGACATCCAAAAAATTGCTCCTGCCCCTGCTTCGGGCCTTATGGCATACTCTAAGGTGATCTGCTACAACTGTGGGGAACTAGGGCATCATTTGGATAAATGTGTCAAGCCCAAGAGTTGTTTTATCTGCAAAATGGTTACCCATAAAGTTGAGAATTGCCCTGTCAGAAGGAAAACCCACAGTTCTGCTAGATATGTCGGAAGTGCTGCTCCAGGATTATGTCCACCATTGAGAGAATTTTCTGTGACACAGAATTAGATAGTTTCTTTCCCCTTTCTAGTTGTAGAGCTCTGCCCAGATGTGGTAGTGACCACACTCCTTTGCTCTGGGACTCTGGTCTTCACCAAATTCCAAAGAGCAATAGTTTTAAATTTAAAAAGTGGTGGTTGCTTAGAGAAGATTTTACTGAGCTAGTCAGGAAAATCTGGAATGAGCCTACTAGGAGCAGCTGCCCCCTAGAAAATTGGCAGATCAAAATCAGGAGATTTAGAAGAACTACCAAAGGGTGGAACTCCAATGAGGAAGCTAATCTTATAAGATACAAAAGGCTTCTCCTCCTTGAGTTTGATTCTTTAGATATTAAGGCAGAAACCACTGACCTCTCTGAGACTGAGACTAATAGATTAAACTTTGTCCATGGAGAGCTGAAGAAAATTAGGCTTCAAGAAGAAATCAAAGCCAAACAAAGGTCTAGAGATAGGAACATTAATGAGGGTGGTAGAAATACTGCTTACTTCCATGCAGTAGCTAACCAGAGGAGGAGGAAAACCCTCATTCACTCCCTTGATGGCTCTAATGGCCCTCTTACTGAGGTAGATGAGATGCTGAAAGTGGCTAGTGACTTCTACAAAGACTGTTTAAGAAAGAAAACCCTTCTGGGTTCTCTCTACAAAACAATTTTTTCTCTGCTTCTGAAAAAGTCTCTCCTGCTGAAAATGAGCTGCTAGAAGCCCCTTTTTCAGAGACATAGGTGAAGGAAGCCATTTTTAGCTCTTATCCTGATGGGGCTCCTGGTCCTGATGGGATTCCCTTCTTGTTTTACCAGCATTTTTGGGACTTGGTGAAAAATGATCTCTTAGATCTTTTCCAAGCCTTTCATATAGGAGAGTTGGATCTAGCAACTTACTCATGGGGGGTCTGTTGGGGTCAAGTTAAATAACTATAAAAGTGATTTTTTCCTTGCTGGTAAAGGACTTAGGCAAGGTGACCCCATCTCCCCGCTTTTGTTTAATTTAGTAGTGGACGTTCTTACTAAAATGCTGAGCAAAGCTGCTGATCATAGTCTGATTGCAGGGCTCTGTTCTGAGGTCTGCCCTGGTGGCATCATCTGCCTTCAATATGCAGATGATACCATCCTTTTCTTAGACAATGACTCCACACATGCTAGCAATCTAAAAACTGTTCTAACCTGGTTTGAACAAGTCTCAGGCATGAGAATCAACTACTCTAAAAGTGAACTCATCCCTATCAACATGGATGATCAGGAGTTAGCTGACTTCCTCTCTATTCTAGTCTGTAATAAAGGTAACTTCCCCATTAAGTACCTAGGTATCCCTCTCCACTATGATAAACGGAGGAGAGAGGATATCCAACCCCTTCTGGATAAAATCATTAAAAGGATTGCTGGGTGGAGGGGCAAACTTCTCTCTTACAGAGGTAGATTGATCCTCATACAAGCTTGTTTGGCTAGCATTCTAGAGTATCTCCTCTCCTTCTTCAAGTTCCCTAAATGGGCAGTGAACCTCATCAATTCTCAGATGTCTCATTGCTTGTGGAATGACTTTGAGGGAAATAGGAAGCTACACCTTGATAATTGGGCCCTAGTCTCTATGAAAAAAGATTTTGGAGGCCTAGGCATACCTAACCTCCAAGAAATTAACATCTATCTTCTAGGGTCTTGGATTAAAAGATTCTATGAGGAAGACCTGAAACCCTGGAAGCTTCTTATTGCCCATAAATACCTAGGAAATAAACCTAATATTTTTGTCCCTTCCTCCAACCCTAAGACCTCTAGATTATGGAAAGGATTAAAATCTATTATGCATGCTGTGAAATTTGGCTATAGATGGAACATAGGGGTTGGGAGCAGAACGAGGTTCTGGGAAGATACTTGGTTTGGCACATCCCCCCTAGCAGTCCAATTTTTGCCTATTTACTCTGTCCGCAGTGAGCTTAACAAAAGTGTCAATGAAGTTTGGAATGGTCAATGCCTAAAACTCTCTTTTAGAAGGAACTTTAGTGATAGTCTCAGGGAACAATGGTTCCAGTTGGAGGAAATTGCCAAAAGCATTACCTTTACTGCCGAGCCGGATGCCCTGATTTGGCAGCTGGACAATAAGGCGAAGTATTCCTCCAGCTCCCTCTATCATGTTGTCAACTTTAGAGGGGTTCAACCCGTGTTTATCCTTGCTGTCTGGAAATTGAGAGTTCCCCCTAAAATTCATGTATTTCTCTGGCTTCTCTCCAAAAACAAATTGATGACTAGGGATAACCTTAGGAAGAGACACATCATCAAACCCCTTGATTGTGTTTACTGCTTGGAACAAGAGTCTTGTTCTCACCTATTTTTTGAACGTATAGTTGCTAAACATCTCTGGGCCCACATTGAGGAATATTTCTCTAGTCAGATTGGCTCATCCTTCGAATCTGTCGCCAGATTCTGGATTGCTACCAAAAAGTGCTCAGTTTTAAACACTGTTAGCTCAGATGTCCTTTGGTGCCTCTGGAAATATAGAAATGCTATGATTTTCAGTAACACCTCCTGGATTTCCATTCCGCAGGTCTTGAGGTTGATCAGGAACATGGTGAGGAACTGGGCGATTCTCTCCTCCGGATTGGATAAGGACAAGTTGATGAGCTTCGTGGAAACCCTAACAAGATCCCTCCAAAAACCGTTGGCGATCACTTGTGGCTGAACAACGCTCGACCTGCTCTAGGGCTGGACCCGTGGGCTCGTCTCAAGATCTCTGATGAAGATGGTGGGCACCTGGCGCCGAAAAAGAGGGACATCCACCATGCTACGCCTTCCAGCCCGGTGTCTCCACTTGCTTACTGGTCGCCGCAGGCTGACACGGCCCCTCGGCTGAAGACCATGAAGGCTTCGCTGGACCCTCCTTGTGTCATTTGAGTGCTTTATTTGCTCTGCCTTTGGCATCGCTCGGGTGATTTGTGTTATTCAGAGAACTTGTTCATCCAACCCCCCTAGTTTGTAGCTTTTCTACCTTTGCTTTCGAACTGCTCTTTGAGCTGCTGTATCAGAATATGTTGTGGTTTCGTTCTCAGCAATGGAACCGGCGAGATGCTCCCTGTTTTTCTAAAAAAAAATATTTTACATGTTATTATATATTATTTTTATTGTCATCATATATTTAACAGATACTTACATATGTAAGAAAACAATATCCCACATCTTATTGACTTATAAAAATAATTTCTTAACAAATAAAATCCTGGATTGTTTTGGCATGAAAATCCTAGTGATTGTGTACAGAAGCTTGGTAAGATTTAAGGACGAATGTAATAATATCACTTATTATTTAAATATATTTATAACAAAATGCTCAGCCCTTTTTATTTTTTGATAACATTGCTGGCCCAACCCAACATTATAATTAGAATCAGCCCAGCAAAATCGTGTATTTCGAGAAAGTGCAAATGGCCTGTAATTTTTTAGGAAATAAAATAAACGGTCCGCATGGATGCTACATTATTTGTCCACCCAGCCCAGCTAATGGCTGTAATTCAAAAAAAAGATCAAATTGACTATAAATTCTACCGCGTAAAAAAAGACTGTAATTCTAAAAAAATGGGTTGAATACGTGACACATTTTTGGAGGCTGAAATGTGGGCCAATAGGTCGAAGCCAATGCAAGTCGTTGTCAATTTAGTCAACAAATGATTCTGACATGTTAGCCGTTGGATTTACATCCAACGACCGGCATCCATCTTCAATCTCTCGTCTTCTTCCTCCAGTGCCGCCGGGACCACCTCCCGCCTCCTGCTGCTAGCAGCTCTGCTTAGCACGCTTCGCTATGAAGTGCTACTCCACCTTTGGCTAGGCCATCCCTCCACCCCTCCACACCTCCTATTCTTCTCCACCGACTGCCGAACCACACCGCACTAGAACCAGTTAACCCTCGTACGCCTCTCTGTTTGCGACTCTACTCCCGCGTCTTCCCATCTCTGGCTCGTTGTTGTCCGGGGCCTCACCATTGTCCACCACCTTGGATGCGCTCGACGCGGCATGGTCAACGTGGTCAACGAACGACACCATCGGAAGTAGACTATGCATGGAGAGGCTGACAGCTGGGTCCATGGCCGCACACAAGGAAACGCCTCTTATTACGCGCAAAATAATGATTCCTCCACCTGACATCTGGTATCCACCGGAAGGTCCTATGTATTTCGTTAAATAAAGTGCCCCCCGCTGACATGTCGGACCCACTAGCTATCTACGCACGCAAGGAAGTGCCTCCTTATTATGCACAAAAAAATGAATATTCCCCCTGCCAGCTGGAACCCAGCATAGTGGGAGGCTGACTTGTGGGCCTACCAAGTTAACAGGGACGGAGGGCTTTGTCAACTTAGTCAATATGAACGATTCTAGCTCCTATTACCGTATGATGTTCATCCAACGGCCGTAGTGCTTCTTCAACCTCTAGTCTTCTTGCTCCAGCCGTCCAAACCAGCACCGGTCGTGCCGCGTGCTCTTGCCTCCCATGGCCGGGTGTGATGCCGCAGAGACCTCACCGCCCCTACTACTCCCATCGCTGGCCAGGCCATCCCTCTACTCACCCACACCCCCTGTTATTCTGCGGCGACATCATCCTCACACCACAGCCGAACCAGTGAACCCTTGTACTCCTCTTCGCGTGGGCAACCACTGCTACATCTTCCCCGGCTCCGAGTCATCCCCTTCCTAGTCCTCGTCGTCGTCCACCGCCCTGGTGCTCTCGGCACGGCGTGGTCAACGTGGTTAACGACCGACTTCAATCGGAAGAGTACTATATGTGGAGAGGCTGACAGCTGGGTCCATGGCAGCCGCAAGGAAGTGCCTCCTTATTACGCGGAAAATAATTATTCCTCCACCTGACAGCAGGGACCCACCGGACGGGCCACCAGTATGTTGCGAAAAAAATCGTTTCCCCCGAACTACTGGGACCCACCAGACTGGCCACCGTATTTCGCGAAAAAA